>NC_085042.1:4013096-4169094 GCF_963692335.1 Osmerus eperlanus | reverse complement strand
CACACGCTCCTCCAACACAAACACACATCTATCACCTGTAAATGAGACGAAATGGAATTTGATTGAAAGCCAGATAGAATGACTACCTGGAAAACTGTTCCGTGTCCATAACCCTAACCATAAACACTAGATTTCATCTCACACCATATTGATTTCTGTATCTTATTTCTCCTCAAATGAATAATATGTTTTATTGTCTGACGGCAGAGACTCTCCCTCCCTCCCTCCCTCTCCTCTCCTCTCCGCTCCTCTCCTCTCCCCTCCTCCTTTCCTCTCCCCTCCTCCTCTCCCTCTCCTCTCCCCTCCTCCTTTCCTGTCCCCTCCTCCTCTCCCCTCTCCTCTCCTCTCCTGTCGTCTCCTCTCTGCTGTGACTTTAGCTCTTGAAGCAGAGGATATTATTGGTGTACTTCAGCACTCTCTAACTCTTCTTTATGAAAGCATTAAATTGATGGTTCAAGTCCAGCCCAGAGAAAATGCACATAAAACAGAAACTAACTGTGTAGTAATTGTCCTCGTAAATGCCGCCAGGAGTGACATAACTCAAACCTTCCAACTACGTTAAACCTGTAGAACTCATACCAACTCAAGACCTTCTAGATCTCTGGAACTCCATCACACCAACTCACTCAGGAGATCTCTCCGCCGATCTCTCCACCGAACCCACTCTTTAAGACACAGAGAAGAGAGAGAGAACTAAATAATACTGTAAACAAGGAGCATGTTGCCCTCTGCGCAGGTTGAGAGAAGGGTGGTAGGAGGGCCTGACACATACACATGAACACACACACATTTAGAAACACACGCACATGTAGAAACACACAGACATGTAGAAACACACACAAATTTAGAAACACACACACACACGTAGAAACACACACACATTTACAAACACACAGACATGCACACCATTACAGTTTTTCTCAATTGCTAAGACACATTTCTTGAATGTGTACTGTGTTTTCTCCAAACTCTAAACACACATCTTCATACTTACACTGTTTTGGCCAAACCCTTGGCTTTTGACCCAAAATCAAACACAGTAGTCAAAACCATATTATCTGTCGTATAAACCTAACTTTGCATTCAAAATACACACAAAGCCCTCAAATAAATTCAACCTTCTGAATACCTTTTAGACACTGCTGGGAGGAATTGAAAACACTATTATAAAAAGGTTTTCAAGAACCATTGACTATAACGTGTCCCTGAATTTTAGATATGTTCCACCTCATGAGTTTGACATGATGTCATAAAACTCACAATTACTGCAATTGTCCTTCTTACAGGCTGTTTATTTTCTATTTACATTATACAGCAATTGCATTTTGAGCTATTGTTACTGTAGTGGTCACAGTATACAAATAGTAGTACTGTTAGTCAACAACACAAATGTATTGCTGTAAATTGTAATTTGGGGAACAAAGGCTAAGAAAACAAGGAAATAAACAAATAATTTTTACCTGGGTAACAGAGCTTGAGTACAGTACTGTTCATTGTGGGTCAGCATCCTATCTCTGACCAGGGTCAGGCCAGAGATTTTCCTCAACATCACAGGCAATGTTTTCTTTAGCCAAACAGCAGGGAAAATGCCCCTGAATGCCTGAGCCATCCATGACAAGACTCAAGAGCAATGTCCCCACAAACTTCTTCCATGGCTTGGAGAAGGTTGTTCTGTCATAGGGATTTCTGTCATAGTGTGGCATGGATCTCATTTGAGATTGTTGTTGTTCTTCCTCTTCCTCTGCCTCTTCCTCTCCCTTGTCCACCTCCTCTCATTTGGACAATTATTCTTTTTCTTCTGATATTTGCATCCATGATTTCAAAGTACAGATGAGCTTACCTTTGTATTCATTCCAAACCCCTGATTGCTTGTTGAGTATATTTGCTTGTTAGTGCTTACACATGGATAATTGGTTGTTAAGGGTGTTTGAATTGCGCTGTTTTGGGTTTACTTATCAAATGGCAGTGTTTTCTGAATGACATAATGGTGATAATTGTGTCTTAAAGTAAGAGGTGTGTTTAGACTTTTGCAAAGAAGTGTGAATGAACCTGAGAAATGTGTCAAAAAGGGTAAATTGTGTTTAAAGACTGGGGTACATGGTCTTTCTGCTGGGATTTGGCAAAATGGTTTTGTGGGGATGGCTTACACATACCATTTTTGTGTGTTAGCAATCGAGAAAAACTGTAATACACCCACATTCGTTTAACACGCAACAACGTTCAAACCTGGACGCGCTCCCACATTCATAAACACGCCCACATTTATGGACACACACACACATTTATAAACACACACCCGCGCACACAGTCATCCCCACATTTGCAAACGCTCGCACGTGCACACATTTATGCACGCGTACACACACATTCACAACACACACACATTAATACACACACACGCACACACTGCTCTGAGGTAATGGATGGATTGTAAGCGAACGCTGACGTCTTATTCTTTTATAAAACATTGCCTCTGCTGCTCTCGGTGAAAAAAGGTAGTCATGATGTATTTAATAAACAGGATGCCAACGTATATTGTTTATGGACCTGGTTTGGACTGTGTGTGTGTTTACATCTGTGTGTGTGTGCGTGTGTGGACTGGTGTGTGTGTGTGTGTCCGTCCCTAAATCCCCTTATTTGTTTCCTCAGTACTACAGTTCTGTGTTTGATCTGTAAACACTACAGTATTTCTGTGATCAAAGGGTCGTCTCATCAACCTGCCTATCTCCAGTCTAGCCAGCCACTCCAGACAGACCCAGCACCAGGCCCACATCAAAGATCCCTCATTAGTCCACTACACCTCTTCATAGTCCACTACAAAACATGCAGAGGACTTTAATAATGGCCTTGCCTGGCATGGTCAAGCCTTTGTCTGGTCTGGCCTGGTTTGGTCTGGTCTGGTGTGGTGTGGCCTAGCCTGGCGTGATCTGGTCTGGTAGGTTTACTCTAGTTTGATCTGGCCTTTGACTGGCCAGGCATGGTCTGGTCTTATGTGTCTGGTTTGGTTTGGTCTGGCCTTTGTCTGTCCTGACCTGGTGTGTGGTGTGGTGTGGTCTGGACTGGTGTGGTCTGCTCTTGAGACAGAGAGATATTGAGACAGAGAGAGCGAGAGAGGAGGAGGGAGAGAGAGGGAGAGACAGTCAATTATACAGGTCTATAAAGAAGCGTTTAGGGACCAGCAGACAGTCATCCTCCTGTTACCCAGCCCATTCATGCCCCCCACCAGGGACAGGAGGGAGGGGGTGATGGAGTGGCCTATTCCTGCCCCTTTCTGCATTCTCAGGGCCCATATCCCAGCAACAGCACTCGGGGTGTGACCCAGAGTCACATGGTCCCATTCAAGTTCTAACCAGAGGACCCACACACGCGCGGACACAAACACACACCGACGCGCACAGCAGTCAGGACATCAGGACCTGTCACGCTAACTAGAACCCTGACTAGGCTCTCGTGTTCTGCAATTAGCCCCGCCCTCCTCCCAAGGGACTACGCCTAATCACCATCAACAGACAGCGCAAGACAGGAGGTTATCAAACACACTCACACACGAATAATACACAGACACATATCACACACACACACGCACATGCACACTCACACACGAATAATACACAGACACATATCACACACACATGCACACTCACACACGAATAATACACAGACACATATCATACACACATGCACACTCACACACGAATAATACACAGACACATATAATACACACACACGCACACTCACACACACACACACACATATCATACCCACATGCACAAGCACACACATTCGCCTCTTTTTCAACCCCACTGTCAATCATGAGGTCATTAAGACAGCTTATTCATGATGTTCCCTCTCTGTTTTGGTGCAGAATTCATTTTGAATTATTGGTTTGAGGAAAAATATCAAATGTAATGATATTTAATCGTTAATATACAATTGCAGTGACATCATTTTTCATGGTAACTTTGTTTAGTGTCATTTTGGGAACAGTTGGCTGGAAAACACTTCATTGAACACAGCCTATTTCAATAAAACACCAAAGCATTTAAGCCTGATGTATTTTCAATTAAATATGAAAAATACTTTGTAGCCAAGAGAAATTAAGCAACTTACATAGGTGCAGAGAGAGGTTTAGTTGATTCACACACACACACACACATACACACGCACATACACACACTAAGTCTGAATAAGATTTGTTTCTAGTCTCTTCTTCATGTTAATTGATGTATATGCTGCACTTATTATTTACACTGTTATTAATACAAGGCCAGAACTCTAGGGTTAACCTGAACCCTAACCCTGAACTCTAGGGTTAACCTGAACCCTAACCCTGAACTCTAGGGTTAACCTGAACCCTAACCCTGAACTCTAGGGTTAGGCTGAATCCTAACCCTGAACTCTAGGGTTAACCTGAACCCTAACCCTGAACTCTAGGGTTAACCTGAACTCTAACCCTGAGCTTTATGGTTAAACTGAACCCTAACCCTGAGCTTTAGGGTTAAACTGAACCCTAACCCTGAGCTTTAGGGTTAACCCTAAGCTCTTGGGCCAGGTCCGCCAAGAGTTCAGTCTCAGACATAGGCCTACATCACCACTCACCAGAAATCCAGATGACAAACAGCTGTACATCATGTCATCTCAACAGAAAGAGCCCAACCTCTTCCATCCCCTCCTCTCCCCTCCTCTCCCCTCCTCTCCCCTCCAACCTTGCAGACCTTGAATTGTCGCGCCGCTGATGGTGTGAATGCCCCATAAGCCTCTGGAATGGTCCGATCAGACTAAGTTTACAGTAATAGTTACCAGAAGGGCTGGTCAAAGTATAAAGTAGATCCAGAAAGCAGTTCTGCCCCCCTCTGGTCTGTTAGGGTACTGCAGGGTTCCACATAGCTGACCCAATTCAAAATTCCTCAGAAACAGACTTATGGAATGTGTCTCTAGATCATTCACACACTGCACACAGACACACACACACACACACACACACAAATGCACTACATACACAAACGCACACACACACACAGGGCTATTTTGTAAATGTCAGGGGTTCTGAGCAGAGAGAGAGGGAAATAGGGCTGCCGTCTCCATGGGAACCCAGTTGAGATTGATGAGCAGACGTTGTTTACACTATCGCTTATTCAGGATGAAAGATGAGGGCTCCTCTCATTCACTGCCATTGATTTGCACATACACACACACACATACACACCCAACCCCTCCCCCTCAACCCCCCCCCCCACACACACACACACCCTCCCACACACACACCCTTGGTGTCCTTGCTTCTCCAGTAGCCAAGGTTAGTGTCGATGTGTTTTCATGTGAGACTTCAGATCCACAGAAGGTCTCCCATGGAGAGACTGAAATGCAACACTGGGATCCAGTTCTGCACCTGGGGAGAGGGTCGGTCAGGGTGAGGTAGGGTTTGGATTAGGGGTAGGGTGGTAATTCATTAATAATGTAGAATGTTAACAAAGCATTCCATTTAACGGGGCACCCCCTTGACATTACCGTAACAGTAAATCAAGGAAAATATTACCTTGTGCAATGTAATAATTTCAATAATCTGAAACCATGATTCCCCCCCCCCTCTCCAGAGTAGAGTCGAGGATGAACATGTAAAGGTTAAAACAAAATTGACCAATTAAAGCGGGGGGGGGGGGGGGGGGGGTGGAGGAGGGTGGTAAGAAAGAGTTTGGAGGAAAGAGGTGATGAGGGGTGGTGTTGTGGGTTAGGGCCAGGGGTAGTTAGGGCTAGGGTTAGGATCAGTGTTAGAGGAAAGGTTCGGGTTAGGATCAGTGTTAGAGGAAAGGTTCGGGTTAGGATCAGTGTTAGAGGAAAGGTTAGGGTTAGGATCAGTGTTAGAGGAAAGGTTAGGGTTAGGATCAGTGTTAGAGGAAGGGTTCGGGTTAGGATCAGTGTTAGAGGAAAGGTTAGGGTTAGGATCAGTGTTAGAGGAAAGGTTAGGGTTAGGATCAGTGTTAGAGGAAAGGTTAGGGTTAGGATCAGTGTTAGAGGAAAGGTTAGGGTTAGGATCAGTGTTAGAGGAAGGGTTCGGGTTAGGATCAGTGTTAGAGGAAGGGTTCGGGTTAGGATCAGTGTTAGAGGAAAGGTTAGGGTTAGGATCAGTGTTAGAGGAAGGGTTAGGGTTAGGATCAGTGTTAGAGGAAAGGTTAGGGTTAGGATCAGTGTTAGAGGAAAGGTTAGGGTTAGGATCAGTGTTAGAGGAAAGGTTAGGGTTAGGATCAGTGTTAGAGGAAAGGTTAGGGTTAGGATCAGTGTTAGAGGAAAGGTTAGGGTTAGGATCAGTGTTAGAGGAAAGGTTAGGGTTAGGATCAGTGTTAGAGGAAGGGTTCGGGTTAGGATCAGTGTTAGAGGAAGGGTTCGGGTTAGGATCAGTGTTAGAGGAAAGGTTAGGGTTAGGATCAGTGTTAGAGGAAGGGTTCGGGTTAGGATCAGTGTTAGAGGAAAGGTTAGGGTTAGGATCAGTGTTAGAGGAAAGGTTAGGGTTAGGATCAGTGTTAGAGGAAAGGTTAGGGTTAGGATCAGTGTTAGAGGAAGGGTTCGGGTTAGGATCAGTGTTAGAGGAAGGGTTCGGGTTAGGATCAGTGTTAGAGGAAAGGTTCGGGTTAGGATCAGTGTTAGAGGAAGGGTTCGGGTTAGGATCAGTGTTAGAGGAAAGGTTCGGGTTAGGATCAGTGTTAGAGGAAGGGTTCGGGTTAGGGCTTGGTTGCGTGTTCTCAAGAGTTCCAGCAGTGAAAGCTGTCTAAGCACCGCATAGGGACTGCCTGCTACTGCCATACAGGAGAGAGGACCCACTAAAAGCCCAAACTCATTACTATAGTTAGACAACTGTTTGTGTGTGTATGTGTGTTAAAAGCCTGTTTACCCCGTATAGCAGCCAATTAGACACAAAGCCAGCTCCTGTTGTTATAGTCCTGTGAATGGAGATGCACTGCTTAAAGCTTTCAAGAGAGAGCGACCAACGAACACACGCATTACAGTTACAGAGAAAGCCCTGTCATTACCAAAAACGCGCGCGCGCAAACACACACACACACACATTCGCTCTCTCTCTCTGTGAATTAAAAAACGAACTACGCCATGCTTTCAAAACACAACATTCATTATGTTGCGTCGAATTGGCGTGGAACAAGCAGGGAACGGCGGGGCCAAGTCAAGTGCGCTGATTTGGCTGGTTATCCTCGCCACTGTAGACTCATTAACAGCACTCAGCAGGACAGAGAATCAAGATTCATTCACCTCCGGGCGACCACTTAGCACTGGGGGGACAAGCCGGAGCATTGTCTCCATGGCGGGGCGGGGGGGTGGGACGTATCTGGTAATTACAGTTTTTCTCAATTGTTTACACACAAATACTGGTACTTGAGACACAATGACCACAACATGTAACCCATGCACCAACCCCATGAACCAATTCTGCTAAACTACAAGCACAATTCCTGCTTTACACTCAAATTGCAGTTCTAAAACACACTTTTTTCAAAACACTACACACAATTCTCTGCATTTGGCACAATTTTCATGAAGAAAATCTTTTATTTTCACAAGGAACACACTGCCATTCAAATACGCACACTGACTGATCGCATGGACAAACACCTGTCACACAGTTTTACAATTAGCAATCAGAGCTTTAGCATAAAAGGGCAACAGGTGACCTCTTCTGTTTTTGAGCAATGGATGCCAACATTGGAAACAGAGGCAGAGGAGTGAGAGTAAGAGGAGGAGGACGGGGAGGACGAGGATGAGGAAGGCCAAGGACCATAATCTCTGATGAGATCCGAGCCACTTTGGTTGACCATGTAGTCAACCATGGTCTAACAATGAGGGAGGCTGGGCAAAGAGTACAGCCAAATTTGAGTAGGTACACTGTAGCATCCATCATCCGGACTTTCCGAAATGAGAATAGGTAAGAAATCTACTCTCACTACAAAATTGCAGTAGGCCTACTGCATATCAATACAGTAGTCAATGAGTACAGTAGTACAGTATTGCCTGTGGACTGTTCTGTAGGACTGTAAAAATAAAGTATGTTTCAAGTATTTGGAAAATGTATTCCTACTTTGTATTCCTTTCACAGTATTTACAGTATTTTACTATTTGTTTGGCAGAACTGAAAGATTACCAACATAAGGTGGTCGGGAACGTCTTCTGTCTCCTGAACAGGAAACTGAAATCATGAACATGGTCCTAGAAAATAACACCATAACATTACGGCAAATACAAAGAAAAATAATAATAATGTAACTGTATACACTATACAGTAAATTATTCTGTTGTTTTGTATGTAGACCACTGTATGTGCAACTTTGTGTTGGTTGGGATGTACACTGTGTACATTGTTTTTCTGGGAAAAATACGTAAAATATATTTGTTACCGTGTATTTCTGTGTTCTGAGTATAAAAACAATATTCTCAATATTTTACAACACACTTATGTATGTACTGTCTGTAGTAAATGTAACACTGAACAAAAAAGGCCTAACTTACTATGATGAATGAAGTGTTTTCCACTCATCATAGTGTTTTACATTGAGCACATCAGTGTTCAAATGGTTCTTATAAATGTCTATTCATATGATGGTTTGTGTTTGTCATTTGAAAACAAAATACCATTCTGAGATTAAATAACATTGTTTTGAATGTTAAGTTTAATTTTGCAGGAGAAGTGAGGGGTTTTGCCCATTGTGTGTGTGTTTTTTAGATTTGTGTGTAGAGTTCTGAGAGTATGAGGTATGCATTCAGAAAATGTGTGTAACCAATCGAGAAAAACTGTAAACGGCTTCTTATATTATGGAGGCGGCAGCGAGATAAGTCGGACTATGGGTTGGAGGGGAGGAGAGGAGAGGGGAGGGGAGGGGAGGGGAGGAGGAGAGAGCAGGAGAACGAACCGGTGTACAGTAAAACAAAGACGTATGAACTGTCTGGGTGGAGGGTAGAGACGTGGGTGGAGGGGTCTGGGTGGGGTGGGGTGGAGGGACCTGGGTGGGGTTGGGTGGAGGGGCCTGGGTGGGGTGCACGTCGTCTCAGATAGTTTGTCAGGCCAGAATGCAGACTGACAGGCAGAGAGATTTGGGGCCGTCCAGGGACCTCACACTGGCTGCACACAACTCACATAAACACAATCTCCCTTGGCTTTATTCAGACTTGCTCTCTGCTCTATTACACTCAGCACACAGCTGCCACAAACACTCAGACTGCCTATCAACAAGCACGGAGATTGAGGGAGAAACAGAGGGATGAAGGGAGGGAAGGAAGGAAGGACGGAATACAAATGGAAAAAGAGGGACGTTGAAGTTTGAAGAGTGAATGAGAGAGAGAGAGAGAGAGAGAGAGAGAGAGAGAGAGAATGAGAGAATGAGAGAATGAGAGAATGAGAGAATGAGAGAATGAGAGGGAGAGAGGGAGAGAGAGATGTGAGAAACAAACCAAGACAGTGGTTAAGGAGAAGGTGGGGAATGGGATGGGGGATGAGGGAGGGAAGGAGTAGGGCAGGAGGGATGGATGAATGGATGAGGGATGGAAGGGTGACGAATGGAGGGATGAGGGGGATGGAGGGATGAGGGATGGAGAGATCAGGGGGAGGGAGGGAAGGAAGAAGGGAGAGAGGGAGAGAGGGAAGGGACTACCCCTGGACAGACAACAGGCCTGGAGATGGCCGGGTGATTGATAAGAATGAGCAGTAGAATCCTACACAGCCTGACTCTGCTCTTCCAACCCTAACCCTTGCCTGATCATGGTATTGATCCCAGAGCCGTCGATATGCTGCTGCTTTCTGAACGGGCCTGGAACAATTACAGCGCACAGTAACAGTGATTATTTAGAGGCACCACACACACACACACACATGAATCCATCAAATCTGGCTAACTCCAATCTCTCCCCTTGTCTGTGGCATTGGTGTGACATTGCACAGGTCATTAAAAGTAATCTAACCCTAATGTCAGAGGCAAATCTATTTATGTTGATACTATTCATGGGCTCTCTTTCCATGACATTGATCAACACTGTTTGTCTAATAGGAAAATAATAAACAATTACTGGGCCAGACGAGTAATGTAATTGTTTTTCTTCAGTAAATCAGAGGCTCATTCAGCCTGGTGTTAGAATGTGATCAGCTGCTTCTAATCAATGATGTAACAGAGGGGGAGAGAAGGGGGGGGGAGAGAAGAGTGAGGAGAGAACATGGGGGAGAGAAGTGGGGGGGGAGGGAGAGAGAGAAGGAGGAGGGAGAGAGAGGAGGAGGGAGAGAGAGAGAGAGAGAAGGAGGAGGGAGAGAGAAGAGGAGGGAGAGAGAGAGAGAGAGAGAGGAGAAGAGGGGAGGGAGAAGGAAGAGAGGAAGGAGAGAAGGAAGAAAGATGTGGGAACGATCGAGGCGTTCCCTGTGCGCTTATGTTCATCACAATCAGTGGATCAGCCATTGCCTGCTGCGTTTGTTCGTGTTTGTTCTGTCTCAGTATTCCTTTCGACAATATCCAGGACATGTTAAGCTGTGACCCACGGTGGATTGTGTACCAATGACAGACACGGGTCTGCCTGATTGTGCACCACCCGTTGGCTGCGTGTTCGTTTTCTCCATTTCACTCGAAATTCTGTCGTCTGAGCTTCGCACCTCAGACAGAGACGTCGAGACTTTTCATACTACTGCCTGTGATCCGGTCGTTATCCTTTTCAATGTTATTCTCTCTCCAATCAGTCGAATTCTATACCTCCTAACCCGCAAATGACACCCCTAGAACGTGGATTTAATTTCGGACACCATCAATGTACCCTTTCTTGTGGGTCTTGTGTTCTTTGTTTCTGTTGTGATGACGGTAGTTGGGGAGACAAAGTACTGGCGGGAAAAGGCAGTGCCCGGATATGGTACTGGACTTGTGCGGGGGGGGGGGGGGGGGGGGGGGGGGGGGGGGCCCAATCCCGTGACCCTTAAGGGACAGATAATGGGTGTTTTTGCAGAGGAGTCTTGATTTCCCCTTGGTTTATATGCTCTTCTGTTGCTTGTTTTACCTTCAGTTGTTGAGTTCAAGAAACCCCTCCTCTTTGCACCCTACTCAGTTGGGGATCATTGCGTTGTTCGTCATCCCCCACAGTCACCTACTTATGAACCCAGAACCTGAACGTAAAGTCACACTGCTCCGGTGGAGACGGACAGGAAGTTCTTCCGCAAAATAGAGAGAGAGGAGGGTGGAGGGAAGAGAGGAGAGAGAGAGAGAACGCATTAGGGAGGAGTGCGTGAGTCCATGGACATGTAGACAGGAACACAAAGGCGTTCTTCTGTCTGTTTCTCTCTCCGTGTATGCATAATAAAGAGAGATGGAGAACTCAAAGAGGCTTTCTATTTGTTAGGCACTAACAAATAGAAAGCTACAGACAGGTCAATGGAAGGACAGAGATGGACAGAGTGACGTACCGTGATAAATAATTCTGTTCAATTCAAACTTTATTGACAGACTCAGAGTCCAGATACACAGACAAAAAACTAACTGACAGAAACAAAACGACAAAGAAACACAATAAAGGATTCAAGGTTTTAGAAAGAAGCAATGGACATCGCATATATGCTTGTTGTCTTGCCAGGAGACAGCTGTACCATGTCTCCACCTCTGGGATTGGTAGCGTGAAGTGCAGAAGTGGATGTTTGTTCAAACCAAGATGACCTTATTTTCATTTCATTAAGTCTGCAAATAAACGTATACACCTAAAAACTGCTAGGAAGTTATTGACTCCTGCAGTAATAAACATTTCACTTGCACTTTTTCTCTTTTCTCTCATGGCATCATCATAAGGTACTGAAAGTTTCTGTAGAATTCATCACACTCACATTCTAAACTTGCACAAGAGAATGTTAGCTTGTGCATGTATCAATGCAGCATTGCCTATGAATATCATCATCTGCCATTTGTTCGCAGTATAATTTAGATTCAGTCAGTGTGTGTGTGTGTGTGTGTGTGTATGTGTGTGTGTATGTGTGTGTGTATGTGTGTGTGAGAGAGAGAGAGAGAGAGAGAGAGAGAGAGAGAGAGAGAGAGAGAGAGAGAGAGAGAGAGAGAGAGAGAGAGAGAGAGAGAGAGAGAGAGAGAATCTAAATCTTTCAGATTAGGACATATTAGAATATCTCATCATTTTTTACATTTGTTGACGCTGTTTGTTTTAATGTTGACCTACTATCTGGCCTGGGCTGTAATGCAGGGTCTCCATTAAGTTGGTGGAGAGGCTGGGTGGAGAGGAGAGGCTGGGTGATGGATGACACCAGCAGGTCACCTATAAAGCTCAATAACAACAACTGCATCCTCTCTGTCAGCGAGAGACACACGGACACACACACACAGGACACTGACATAAGGTAAGTCTGACAGAAGAAGACCTACCTCTCAGGAAGTGAAGGGAGAGCAATGGAGAGCGAAAGAGAAAAAGAAAGAAAAAAAACTAAATGCACGTGTGTCCATGTTTGTGCACGCGCTCGCGTGTGTGACTGCATTTGCGTTGGGTGCGTGTTGGGTGCCAATCTGTGTGTCTAATTCATGTGAGCGGCATAATCTCATTAGAGCGCATCTGTGTTTGACATTTCAATATAGGTCCGCTAAAAGCCACTCCACTAGTTAACATCAGCATTACCATTCATCTGACACTCCATAGCAACCGCTCGGGGAGGCAGGGGGAGGGGGGGAGTGATTTCCTCTTTATTTCCTAAACACACACTCAAACACACACACACACTCTCAAAGACAGGTTAAAAGGAGGAGAGGACGAGGGAAGAGAAGGTGAAGGAGTAAGGGTGGAGAGAGGAGAGACAGAGGGGTGAGCAAGAGGACAGGAAGGGAAGTAGAGAAGTAGAGAGGGAAGTGGACGGAGAGGGAAGATGGAAGAGAGCGAGTCAGGAGAGAGATGAGAGGAGACAGAGGGGAGAGAAAGAGAGGGGAGAAAGGAAAGAGAGGGGGGAGACTGGAAAGAGAGAGAGAGAGAGGAGCAAAAGGAAAGAGAGAGGAGGGGAGAGACTGGGAAAAGGAGAGAGAGGAGAGGGGAGAGATGAAAGAGAGAGGGACGAGAGGGGAGAGACTGAGAGGGAGAGTCTGATAGACACCAAATGAACTAATTATGATGGGCTCCATTTGGCAGGATAGGGGTCACCCTTTCTCCTCTCCTCGCCTCGCCCCCTCTTCTCCCCCTCCTCTCCCCCTCCTCTCCTCTCTCTCTGACAGTTCAATCTCCCCCTCTCGCCTCCCTGCTCCTCGCCCTAATTGTGAGTGAAGTCTTCTCATTGGATGGTCTCGTCTGGCATCTCCTCAGAGAATGGGGGGGTGGGGGTGGTGGGGGAGGCGGGGCAAATGTCAGAATGTTATCAAAGACAGCAAACAGACCAGACACCATTGGAACATACACACATCTAAACATGCACACTACACATCTAAACGCACATTTGTCCACATAAATACATCCACACAACAGCATAGGACCGACTTGAGAGACAGACAGAGGGAGAGAGAGAGAGAGAGAGAGAGAGAGAGAGAGAGAGAGAGAGAGAGAGAGAGAGGGAGAGACACAAAGACAGAGCGATGAGGGAGGGAAAGAGGAGCGAGGAGAGGGGGAGAGAGGCAGACACAGGGGGGGTAAAGGGAGAGGGTGGGAGACGGGAGAAAAACAGAGAGAGGGGGAGAGAGACAGAGAGACGGAGAGGGGAGAGAGAGGGGGGAGAGAGACAGACACAGAGACAGAGAGAAAAAGAGAGCGTTGACGTGTGCATGTGCAACGTGTGTTCCCAAGCAAATAGATGCAGTATTGACTGGAGCTAGAGAGGATTGCTACACTACACTAGAGAGAAGCAGATCCCCCCCCTCCGCCCTGACACACTACAGCACTCCAATCTAAGCAGAGAGCCCTTGACCTGTACAACCAGGTAGGTGTAGCTGATGGGAGGAAGGCAGGTTAAAGGAACCAAATACTTGTATTTCTGAAGGCCCCCCCCCACCACCACCATCTGACCATCACACCACACGGCCTCCCAGGTCCCCCTTATGCACAAGCCCACCAGCACATCTCATCTCCGGTGTGTGTGTGTGTGTCATGTCGTGGGTGTGTTTGCGTGGGGTGTGTGTGTGTGTGTGACATCTGTGCAGGTCTACTGTGCCGAGCTGAGAGGGTTCTGAAGGGTCAGCTGGTGGAGACTTAGGAGAGCAGCAGCCGTGAGGATAGGACCACTGACCCAGAGATGACAGAGAGAGAGGGAGGGAGAGAGAGGGGGGAGAGAGAGACTAGAGAGAGAACAGACTAATTGAGGGTTAAGGAGAGGCTGATGGCACACTGCAGTTTCCCACGGTACAAGTTTAAACCAACGCAATTACATCTGGAATGATGTTCACCCGGGTCTGGACCCAGAACTCCCTCTGGGTCGCCTCACAGTCGCCATAGATCTGGGTCCAGTTCAGCTTTCCTGAGGAGCTGATGCATACTACACTTCCTAGAATCCTTCTTGTTGATGTAGCTCAGTTACAAATAGCAGGGCACTGCAATGCATGATGGGAGTCAGAGTCTGTTTACACACCCCGACCAGGCCTCTGGTACATTATTAAATTGAATCTCTCTATCTTACACACCCACAGGGACACAGATCCTACTTGAATTGTTGCTGCTTCAATCAAATTCTCCATCATAGGTTATTCTATTCCGTATGGTGTAGTGAATGTTCTAGAGCCCCTATTGCGTAAGAACCAGTCAAGCGGAGTCCAGGTTAGGATCAATATATGAGACACATCTACTGATTACCCAAGAGCAAAAGTGCATTGCTTATGGACACCTACATGTGGTCGGTCTTTGGCTAATTTTATGCATGACGGTGGACCGCAAGATCAGCAAAATGTTGCCTCTGAGAGGATTTACATCAACATAGTTGGTCGTCATTGTGTCGTTGATTTTATCATGTGTAATTTCTTTAGATTAAAGGGTTACATTTCCAGAACGAATTGTGTGCTAACTTTGTTCACACATTTCGTTGGACTGAAGGAGCGACCGTTAGCTTCTGGAAGCTTCCAGCTAGTTTATGGTTCTGTCGCTACATTGGAACTCTTGGGTTCTGATCCTCTTGACATTCACTAGCAGCCTATAGAAACCTCCAATAAATAATATACTATAAACCTAACAAATAAGTCCTAACCTGTATGAGTTATTATATTTCTCAACAAAATTTGACAATTAACATATTTCAAGTGAGAATTTGAAAAATTGATTAATTCACCTGAAAACAGGATAATTTAAGCTAAGGATAACAACTGAGAACAACCTAGCAGTCAGTATAGGTGAGCAGATGGAAGTATGGAAGGAAAGTGTCTTGTGCAGCAGTTGAGTGAAATGGAGTTTGATGGAAAACCGCAGGTCCAACTCCCGTGAAATTCCACATCGTCGTGACGATAATGTGTCCCAACCTTGATATATTCACCTAGCCTGACCTTGAGCTCTGCACAGGCTGGAGAGAGACAGCCAGAGGAGGATCATATTTCCTCATCAGCCCCCCAGCAGAGGAATGGGCCTGGTGCTATTAGCAAGATAATGGCTAACTAGCCTGGCTCTACTGGGGGGCGGTCAGGCACTGAGTCGTAGCATCCACTAGCCCTATTCGCATGCTTAAGTGAGTATGGGAGAAGAAGACATGAGACCAATGGCCACCTCAGCGACCCCCAAAAGATTAGTCCCTCTTTCAGTCTTTCTCTCTTTCACTCTCATACAGACTCACAGGAACACTTTAACGCATGCGCACACACACCTGATACGCACACGCACACACACAGTCTGATGAGATGGGGCTAGATATTCTGGTCAGAAGTAGTCACGTTTGCAAAAAGCAATAGTCAATTACAACAGGCCAGACTGGGGATAATAGCCTGCTGGTTGGAGTGTGTGTGCGAGCGTGTGTGATTGTATGTGTGTATCTATTGAGTGAATATTGGGGTCGTATTCCCTTTTATTTGTGCTACATCTCCATTTCTCAGTTATTCATTTCACAGCAGACAGATCTTCATCATTAGTGAGATTCATCTGGCCCACGGTGAGGAGGGGAGGGGATAGAGGTAGAGAGAGAGACAGCTAGTTAATCTTCAAAACACAAGGAGGAATGGGACTAACAGATAGAGAAAGCCCTGTCCTTCTCTATCATGCGCCAGACTCTCCAATGAATACACCAGCCAGTGAATAGAGAGTGCAGCCTCATATTCAACATCTTTGTTCAGAGGGATGAGATGCTGGCTAAATCAGACACTGCCAAGTTGCATGCATTATTCATGGCCCTGGGCAGCGCAGCATGAAGAAAACTGAGGGGAGCAAAGGGGAGCGGAGGAGAGGATGGGGGAGGAGAGGAGGGAACGAGAAGGGAGGAGAGGAGGGAAGGAGAAAGGAGGAGAGGCCGAGAGAGAGGGGAGGAGAGGAGAAGATGGAAAAAAGACACAGAGAGGAGGAAAGGAGAGGGGAGAGGAGAGGAGAAGAAGAGAGGGGAGGAGTAAAAGAGAGGGGAGGAGAGATAGGGGAGGAGAGGAGGAAAGGAGAGGGGAGGAGAGATAGGGGAGGAGAGGAGGAAAGGAGAGTACAACAATGTCATTTTTAGCTATTTCTTTTTCTATACATTTTAACCTTGCCAATATTGTGCATGTGTGTGTTTACACTGTGATGATGCCCTACGACGGAGGGAGGGAGGGTGTCATGTTATCATTGTTCTCATTGTTGATATCAAATGAACTTCAGGTGGAGAATCAGACCTGATGCTTACAAACACACACACACACAAAGTTATCCCTTCGCTGGCAGTGTTCCTTGCAGTGTTTGTATGTAAGACATGGTCCCAGGCAACAAGGGATGGGTTTTCACTCAAAACCTCATAGATCTCGTTGTGACGGACATAAGGCACCAAATGAGATGAAACCCATTAAAGTAGTGGAGGATCAGTCTGCATAAGTAGCAGAACACTGCCTCCATCTCATCCCTCTCTCATTCCCCATCCTCCTCTCTCTCGCTCGCGTTGCCCCTGCCCTCCCTTCCCGTAGAATTTTATGGACTTAAGTGTCTCTTGTCATCGCCTCATTGGTCAAGACAGAGTTCCTTTACACCTTATTCGCAGAAACAGAGAGAGAGAGAGAGAGAGAGAGAGAGAGAGAGAGAGAGAGAGAGAGAGAGAGAGAGAGAGAGAGAGAGAGAGAGAGAGAGAGAGAGAGAGAGAGAGAGAGTTACAGAGAGTTCTGTAATGCTTGATTAGCTGAATGAGAGGACGAGAGACAATGAATCCCCCAAGAGATGTGGACACTGGTTTAAAACATGCTTGTGCAGGTGCACACCTGGGCCTTTCGCTTGTTCATCCCAAGAGGATTTGGAATGTATACATCAGAGAAAACACGTGTCAATCAAGGAAAGGAGTGGAAGATAAAGAGGAGGAGAAGCAGAAGGACGAGGCTGGAGGAGAGAAGGAACTCTCCTTTGATGTTTTCTTCTACACTCCCTTTGACCAAATCACTCGCTTTCTCTCTCTCCTCCTCCTCCCTCTCTCTCTCTCTCTCTCTCTCTCTCTAATACACACAAATACACACGGACGCACTGATTGAACTACCAATCAGAGTGCTGTCTGTCTAGCTGTCCTCCGGGTAAATAGCAGGGTTTCACTGAGGCAGTATGAGATGGAACCACTGAAAGATGGTTTCAATCAGTTCCTGTAGCTTTGCATCAATCTGAGAACAACGACAACAGCAGGATGACCCGCTCACCATCTATTCCCCTGTAACCCAATAAGGGATGTGTGTGTGTGTGTGTGTGTGTGTGTGTGTGTGTGTGTGTGTGTGTGTGTGTGTGTGTGTGTGTGTGTGCGTGCGTGCGTGCGTGTGTGTGTGTGGAGTGTTGGGAAGGGTCCATACAGAAACCAATCATGCCAACTTGTTTTTATATCTGCTCCTGTCTGTCTGTTTCTCTCTAAGTCCACCTGTCTGTCTGCCTCTAAGGCTGCCTGTTTATGCACTAGACATTTACCCAGAAGCCCTTGCAACCTCATCATGACCCTGCTGTTTCATTATTGGGCAAATGGAAATGCAAATCGCTCGCTTTGCCGCCGACGCCAGACATTTATTAAACTAAAAGGTTTAATTTCCATTTTTCTTTGCATCAGCCTTATTTATAAATGTTGCGCCCTATGAAAGACAGTTATTCTGTCTCTTCTGCGGCATCTTAACTCATTAGCATGGAAATGGCCAATCAATCGCTGCCCCGGCAACACAGGCCTGTTTCCCTGTGTATTGTGTTCTCACTGGCCAGCAGCACAGGCGTGTGCACACACACACACACACACTCACACACACACACTCACAGACTCACACACACATTGCAATAAACATGCAATTTACTTTATGTAGCCTACATTTATTTGGGTGGGGATTAAACACCTAAGAAATAAACGTACAAGTTTAGTGTGTACAATAGTTAGAAATCCATTCATCAGATTATCCTAGCATGGTTAGAAAATTACATAACATTTTAGAGTGTCATATAAAATTGTGAAATAAAATACAAAGTAAAACATTAACTTCTAACGTGATTAACTTCTAAACTAGCTGCTGCATTGGTAAATTGTTCTACCCAATATAATCATTCAATGTGATAGCAGTCCAGTTATAGATTTTGCTGTAGTGGCGTACAGAAATAGAGCTAGCCAGCAAGCCTGTGAGAAGATGTTTTAAACTGGGGGGAACTGTCTGCCAACTACAACCAAAGGATGATGTAATTGTTTTGTTTTGTAATGTACGTGCTGCAGAAACTTGGGTGCCCCGGTAGTTCACCAGAGTAGTGAGTGTATCATGTTGTCTGAGGCCTTACTGCCTCTCATCCCCTCTCTCCCTCTCCCCACATTTCCCTCCAAAAACACACCATCTCTGTCATAAATACATAAAGGCATAAATGCCACCAAAAATGTATCTTAAAAAAAAGTTAGCTCTTCCTTCTGTCCTTTGTATGTAAAATCTGTGTGGATTCATATATCTTCCAAGGCTTGTTTTGTTCTGTCTTCTTAAAACATATTAACTCATTCATGAAAACTAAGAACAATAGTCTGGTTTTAGCAGATCTACATCTGTGGATTAATTGTTTTGCATTTGCATTTAGTCATTTAGCAGACGCTCTTATCCAGAGCGACTTACAGTAAGTACAGGTACATTTTCCCAGAGGCAAGTAGGGTGAAGTGCCTTGCCCAAGGACACAATGTCATTTTTTCACGTCCAGGAATCGAACCAGCATCCTTCTGATTATTAGCCTGACTCCCTAACCGCTCAGCCACATAATTCAACTTGTAAATTTGATCAGGAATCATAACCCCCAAAATTGTATCATTGTATTCTAATTTTGGCAGTTTGACAGCTAGCAGTATAAAAGATAGGTGTGCCTATGTCGTGACTGGCCATACATTCCTGCACAGTAGGTGGCGGTCTATGCCCCTTTAAGTTGGATGCGATCCGTCAAACAAATTCAAAGAAGAAGGGCTTCAAATGACTTCCAAACCTCTAGATGGCGACACGCACAAATTGTGTGGCGAATCTTACACTTAATTTACACTTTGACCTCGAACTGTCCGTCGTCCTTGATGAGAAATCGAACATGAGTTGAACTGACTACGCACTGTACAACTCGGTAGTTAATGATTGGAGTTTCCATTTCCGTAATTGTGTGTCTTAAACCATTTGTAAGCTATCTTGTACCGCACGACAGCGTCTAATTTTATTATGTCGGGAAAGTCAATATTATTTGCATTCCATCGCTGTTTTACAGCAAGGCGTGTGGAAAGGAAAATACTGTCACAGAGCAAGTCTCTATGGAACAACGAAATTGATAAATCATCTAGATGTGGCGCAATTAATCTGTACCATTTCCAAGCTGCACTGACAACCTACACCCCCAAACTTCCGAGTCAGTTGAATTGGCAAATCAACCAACGTGGACTATCATATAAGGTTTGTGTCATGTCAAGTGTGCTAATTGTTTAGATAACCTACACTCACAAACGGATACTGCGTTTCTAACAGCCTTTATGCAAAACGTCCAATGCACTTGTTTTCCCCCTGATACTAAGTAAACAAAACAACTAAAGTGTGTTTATCGTATGACTCCCGTTTGCTGCTCTTGACCTTTTCATCTAGTAAAGCCGGGTACACATGCCGCCAAGAGACATCGGTTCTTCCATGTATTCTTATTAGAATTGCTAGATATCCTTGGTTCAATTCATAGGATAGCCTGGTGTGATGTTTTGTTATACAGTTGTTTAAACATTGTTGGAGTGTGATGAAGTAAGGTCAGGGATCTGAACACATGGAGCATATGTTAGGCTAGTTGTAGGAGAGGGGGGTCGCTGACAGGTGTCGCTGACAAACTCCAATTATTTATTTACCCTTCATATTTACTATTCATCCCAAAATAATTTCATTGTAACACAATGGCTTTTCAGATTTGTTTATTAATAAAAACTTATTTTGTGAAAATAATGAATCCCAAATAAATGGGCTTTCTGCTGAAAATCCTAAAAATATAAACAATAAATCAGGCGCTTTATTTTTACGACACAGTTATGACAGACTTCATATCTCCGTGGCTTCCATTTTTTTCAGGCAGAAACACCATTTGAATCGGACGAGTACCCGCCTCTTCCAGAATACAGAACAGATCCTGAGCCTCCAAAAAAGGAAGTCTACATCATCCTAGCCAAAGGACTTCCATGGACATGCACGGCTGTCGATCTCCTGCACTTCTTCTCCGGTAAAGACTTACAGTTACAGTTACAGTTAGTCATTTAGCAGACGCTCTTATCCAGAGCGACTTACAGTAAGTACAGGGACATTCTCCCCGAGGCAAGTAGGGTGAAGTGCCTTGCCCAAGGACACAACGTCATTTGGCATGACCGGGAATCGAACTGGCAACCTTCAGATTACTAGCCCGCTTCCCTCACCGCTCAGCCACCTGACCTACTCTAAAGACCCTAAAGACTTGAGCTTGACTTGCACAATGGTGCAAGAATCCAACATCCTGCACGAACGGTTGCCTTTTTTCCTGCGTGCGTCGCCCCTACAGGCACCACAAAACCTTTTATCGTTCCTGTTTGTTTTGGAACTCTTTCAGAGTGCCGAGTCCGTGATGGGGTGAAGGGAATCCATCTGACGGTGAACCGAGATGGGAAACCGAGTGGACAGGCCTTCATTGAGGTGGAGCACGAAGAGGATGTCAGCAAAGCCTTGGAGAAACACAGACAGTACCTTGGGCCCCGCTATGTAGAAGGCAAGGGCATTTTTAATTTGTCCTTATTTTTATACCAAAAGTAGCCAGTTTAATTCGAGTTTTAGGTTAACCCTTGTGTTATCTTCGGGTCGTTCTGACCCATCAGTCATTGTGACCCACCGTCGTATTGCGACAACTTTACCGCATACAAAAACAAAGTGAAGCATTTTCTTTTAACCGTTGGGCTGTCTCAGACCCCCCACATTGCAAAGGTTAAAAGAAAATTATTTTTATTTGTTTTTGTATTGGGTAAAATTGGGTAAACGCAACGATGGTTCGTTATGAACCTTTGGGTCATGTGACCCGAAGGCAGCACAAGGGTTAAGTCTTTTTTATTGCAGAATAACATTGTTTCATGCTTTACAGTGGCATGTATTGTCTCTGAGGTGTAGTATTGAAACACTAGAATACGGTAGCTCTGTAGTAATGTGCTGTGTTGTCTGTGTCTCGTCTAGTGTATGAAGTGACTGATGGTGATGCTGAGGCCATCCTGAAAAAGTCCGTTCAGCTCCCGGCCGAGGATGGTGTAGTGCGCCTCCGAGGCCTTCCCTACAGTTGCACTGAAGCAGACATTCTCTTTTTTTTCTCGGGTAAGCTTCCAGCCTCATGGTTTTAAGTTCTTGAAAATGTCTTTCAACGTGGCAGAATCAAACAAAAGTTCTCAACACTTAACCCTCGTGCTGCCTTCGGGTCACATGACCCAAAGGTTCATAACGAACCATCGTTGTGTTTACCCAATTTTACCCAATACAAAAACAAATTAAAATAATTTTCTTTTAACCTTTGCAATGTGGGGGGTCTGAGACAGCCCAACGGTTAAAAGAAAAGGCTTCACTTTGTCTTTGTATGCGGTAAATCTGTCGCAATACGACGGTGGGTCACAATGACTGATGGGTCAGAATGACCCGAAGATAACACAAGGGTTAAAAACTATTATTTTTTGGTCTGAAAAAAAAACAAACTTTCTATCATCCCTAGGTTTGGATGTCGTCAAAAACGGAGTTACTTTTGTCACAGATGGCAAAGGGAGACTTAAGGGGGAGGCGTTCGTGCAGTTCTCCTCCCACGAGATGGTTCAAGAAGCCCTTCAGAGAGACCGGGAGCTCATTGGGAACAGGTAGGCTCATTGTTAACATGTGGATGCCCATAAAGTGCTGCCTTATGACCACAGCTAACCTCCACATTCCTTAGGATTCTGTTTCGCTTTGTTGGAGGGACGTTGCTTGATATACATGATGGTGGGGATGTATTTTTTTTCTGGAAAAACGTATGGGATGTTTTGCATGTCTGAATGTGAGTTTGTGTTTTACAGATATATTGAGGTGTTTCCTAGTCAGAAAGGGGAAATTCTCAACAGGCGCAGGGCGGAGCCCACATCGAGCCGAACCAGTCCTTCCTCTCTCCCCAGGAGACACGACAAGGACGCACATACAAACCCAAGAACCGGTCAGTAACTCCTTCACCAGAACACAGTTCATTGTCACTAAGACAATCATCTTTTCAATAATATTCAGTATTTCAAAATAATTTACCGACATGAAAAGTCTGGACTGCATAAAGATTCACCCACCACCGTTTGACGTGAGCCCCTCTAAATAAGATTTGGTTGAACCAGTAGCCTTCAGAGGTTACACGTGCGCATACACACATTGATGAGTCCCAACTGGATGGCCACTCGCGGGTGAAGCGAGGTCTGGGGAGATTCGAGTTGTGTTGGCTGTGAAGCGAAGTGGACTAGACTCTCTAGCAGGCTGTGTGTTTGTGTGGCCTTCTGTCAGGACACGCGCCTGCTTCGGCCCTACACTACGTCCATATGAGAGGACTGCCCTTTCATGCCACGGGAGAAGACGTTGTTGAGGTATGACACACGCGTTATGCACGGATGTGAAGGGAAGATGGAGTGAAACGAGTTGCTCATGTTTTAAATGGCCTGTAACTGTAAATATCAGAGGTGGATGTGTTGGTTTGTTGCATGATATTCAATGCCGTCGATAACGGTGCCATCTTGCACATTATATTCATCCTTTATGTTTATCTTCATGTTTGTCTTTATTTATAGAAATGACTACTGTGGTCTGATACTGAGTTCCAAAATGAAAGTCACAATGATGACTTGGATCTAGTTAGAGGGAGCAGATGCACAATTATTTGGAAGAATATGTGACCGTGTCGAGTGATCTGAAAATGAATTCAGACGGTGTGATTGGCCGGTGCTTTCCCCAGTTCTTCTCTCCTTTAGCGCTGTCCAGAGTCCTCCTCGAGTGCGGCCCTGACGGCCGGCCCAGCGGAGAGGCGGAAGTTTTCTTCACGTGTCACAAAGATGCTGTCTCTGCCATGTCGAGAGACAAGGCCCGTATTGGTAAGTATGGGTTGAAAATGGATTCTCACTTACAAAATCATAGAAAATCACCCATGTTTTGAAATGTGTGTCGTCATTGCATATTGGGTATACCTGAGGAACACTTTTTATATATTTTTTTCCCCCCTTTGTCCAGATGAGCGATACATCGAGTTGTTCCTGAATTCGGCACCAGTGGAAGATCAGGTGTAACAGTGTGGTGGGGAGAAGGTTGGAGATGCTGGCTCCTTATCTCGTGTCTCCTTGGCCCCTTTCACTTGTTTTCTAGTGGTGCTCTGTGTGGGAGCTCTGTGTGCCTCCCAAACAGAACCACCAGGATACTTGGTCCAAAGAAATACATCCAAAGAATGGGGTCGAACACATGACATCATTAGAAGCCATCATTAGGTTATTAATAATGAATTTGCGAAGTTTGCTAGCATAGCTAATTTAAGATGACCAAGTGAAAATGTTCAAACTTTGCTGGTGTACTGTAGGAAAACCGTGAAAACAAGTGAAACCTGATGTAAATCCTAGAATCTGATTTACATCAAAAACACAAAGGATTGGATTGTGCTTTTTAGGCTGACCTTATGACATTAAGGACCATCTTGACAAAGCAGTTGCAATCGTGTACTGACTGTGACGAATGGTACTGGAAAAACAGAAATTGTTGTTGGTAGAACATCAATGGGATCCTGTGGAATGTGTTATATGTGTTATGTAATATAATGCTTAAGTCATTGAATATCTAGCTGGCTCGATTTCATGAACCCAAAGTCACATCTGGCCGGTGTAGATGACAGCACCTGCAGCCAATATTCAACCCAGAAGGATGATAGAATGAAGATGAGATGTCAGATGAAACTGACAATTTCTGAATTCCAGTAATGCGTCCTTCAAATTCATTCTGTCCAAAGTTGTACTACAAGGCTGTAACACACCATGTCTTGGCTGAATAAATAAAAATAAAAAATCTAACCTATGCTTCATTTTATTATTGGGGAAGTATAACAAACTACTTTCTGGTGGTGAGTACTTATGATGTCAGGTCAGTCCCATTTAATTTAGCTGTGATGTTGCCAGTTGGTCGACATCTGTTGGCTGGTGAAGTGAGTGACTGCAGCTTCCAATCAAATTAACCACAGCTTTAGTGACAGATGGTGTAGTAAAAACCAGCCGAATATCTCCATCATAGATAGCTACTATTATATATTAAACAGTGCACAACTTTAACTGCATAAAAACACACAAGGTTTTTCAGTGTGAGTTTCAATTGAGTTTTGGCAAGACTTACATCATGTGTTTTGGGTAGTTTATGTCCTTTG
This sequence comes from Osmerus eperlanus, assembly GCF_963692335.1. NCBI lineage: Eukaryota > Metazoa > Chordata > Actinopteri > Osmeriformes > Osmeridae > Osmerus > Osmerus eperlanus. The sequence continues at coordinate 4,144,131 of NC_085042.1, read as the reverse complement.
CTTGTTCTTTTCAATGATTTGAAAGCCCACCTATTATTTTTGGACCACATCTCAAGCAATAGAAGTATCCATTGCTTAACTTCCAGATCATAAATCATAAAATTCCATGCCATATTCCACATGCCATAATTCAATTCAAGTTGAAATAATATTGGATCAATTGAGTTGACTAATGAACTGTACAAAAAAAAAAAGAAAATTCATAAAAGGGGCAGTTCATCTTTTGACCTGAAGATGGTGTTAATTGTCCACATACTTACTAACAAAACCACTACACCCAAGCATTTGGTTGACCTGCCTAATTCTGCTTCCACATCCTTGTACCGCAAGACAGTTTACTATGAACAGGGAGCCTCACCTGCTATTACCAAACACATTCCATGAATTCTTTACTACTTTAGAGATATATGAAGACTTTAAAAAGTAGTAGGGATAGAGAGCATTCCTCTTGAGGCAATTTGACTTCAAACGCATGAGCTGGCTTCAACCTCAAGCCGAGTAGCAGACCAGGGAGGATCTGAAGCACATCATCAGACCTTTGTATCCAGAACTCATTTCAAACTTCAAAACAATGACATGCCATCTTAATGCTTCTGAAAGCACTCACTAACTGTGCCACATGGAACATTTCAAGCTGTAACTCTGTACAGTACAGTACAGTACATAGCAAACATAACATATTAAGAAGAGCATGGAGTCTCCTTGGTACCACCGTATTTAAAAAAATAATAATAATAATTATGAAATGTTTTCCCTGCAGTTCTAAATATGAATTATCATGGCGTGTGACTGTTGTTTTCCCCTCTCAAACGGTGTTGATAGCAGAGGTGTTTGAAGGGGCTTCACATTCTACCTAGTTCTGGGCTTGAAACTGAAATGTCTGGGAGCAACAGTGGCTCAACTGTGAACTTGTAAGCTCCACCAACTCACAGAGCACAGCTGCTCAGTGTTGAAGCGTGTGGCACAAAACCATGACAGCGTCTGTCCTCGGATTGCAAGACTACCAAGCTATCTAGTCTCTCTAAACTGCCCCTGGAAGCCATGAAATTACAATAACTCTTTATGATTTGTGAAATGAGTTTCCATGGCCGAGCAGCAAGCCTAAAATCACATGGATGGATATGCAATGCCAAGTCTCTGCTGGAATGATGTCCAGCTATATTTTATTGGACTCTGGTGGAAACTCTGGAGTGATAATCACGCTTCATCATCTGAGAGATGGTGAAGAATCCAGGTTTGATGTATGCCAGGAGAACACTTCAACACTTCAGGATAACACTTCACTGAGAATGCTCAGTGTAAAGTTCAATGAAGAAGAAATAAAGATCTGGGCCTGATCTTCATCATTCAGGCTAGGCCCCATAGTTCCGCTTAAGGGAAGTCTAAACTTTACAAAACACAATGAGAGCCTACATTTTTTTTGGCTTTCATATTCGTAGCCACATTTTAGGGAAGGCACTTTCCTGTATCGTCATGACAATGCCCACATGCCCAAAGCAAGGTCCACTAACAAATAATTTGTCGAGATTTGAAAAACTTGACCTCCACAGAGCTGTGACCTCAACCTTATTAAACATATGTGGGATGAATTGGGACGCGGGCTGCAAGCCAGGCCTTATATCTCAATATCAGTAACCACAACTCACTAATGCTGTTGTGGTTAATTGGATGGAAATCTCATAGCAATATCTGGAGGAAAGCTTCCCTTGCTACAGCCGTGCCCCAGTGTTTGTCTAGTGTGGTCCCTGCCTCCCGGGTATTTCCTTTTCATTCTCAGTGTCGAGGGTGAAATGGTGAGTCACGCTTTGGGGGGGTGGGGACAAATTTTGTGAGGACAAAAACTGTTGGATTCCAACTTCAAATCTCATACTGTACTGTAGAGGGTTTGAAAGTTAGCAAGCTAGCCATCCGACATTTACCTCATACTCCTTTATGGCTAAATGTTGTGCCACAAACAAAGGTCAAAACTCACCGTAACCATGAGAGCAAGGATTATGAGTAAAGTATGACATGGATTCTAGGAGATGACTTCTTTTTTTAATGAAACACAAGTGGAACGGATCTCTTCCTCTCTCCCCTGCGTCCAAGCTCCCTACACCTGCCTCGTTAGTACTCACCCAGCTGTAGGCTATTGTCACCCTGCCAGGCCTGTTGGCTGTGCCCTGCTTGTGTAAGTTATTTCCTAAGTTATCCTGCCTCTACATGTTTGCCTATTTTAGCTGTTTTGGTTTCTATGTATCTTAGATGCTAAGTTTTGTGTCTTTGAGTTCAATTCACTGTGTTTTGTTACTGCCTCTCATGTGTTTGGGTCCACTTGCTCTGCTACACACCTGACATCCATAGAAGACTGGAGGCTGAAATAGCTCCATATTAATGTCCATGATTTTGGAATGAGTTGTTCACTGAGCAGGTGTCCTCGTACTGAGGAGTCGGTCTTAAAGTGTACCTCATTGACACAGCCTGTATGATTTTCATAGAGAACACAAACACAAATGCATGCCTGGCTGCGGTCTGACAGGGTATCAGACTCATGCCAAATACTGTATAAATCCACCTGCAGTGTGTGATGGGGTGTTAGACGCTTGATCAAACCCTTGCTTAAGGGCTGATAACTAAACAACTGTTCTCTAATCTGTAGTATTTACTTACATTTAAAACGATACGTTTTTTTTTTTTACAATGATGGTGGATCACTGGTTTGAGTTCTAGATTATTGGTGAGTATCACCCAATCAGGTACAAGCTTTGATAACACTGTCCCTTTTTGTCGCTTTCCTGTTCAATTCGCCAGACCATATTAAATAATTTGACGTTATGTTAGATGCAACAACATGCCCTTGAAGAAGGCCTTCAAGTAAGATGTTAAAATATTGCTGCACTTGTATCAAATGTATGTCGTATATGTCTTATTCCGTTAGATGTCGCTATATAATCAAACCATATCACGACTGTACTTTGATGTAACATTTTGTCATAGCCTACTTTTAAATAAGTAGCAGTATAGACTGATAGTACTGTAGGCTACATGTCCAAATGGAATTTTAGGTAATTTCCTCCACTAGTCTACCTATTTTGTCTATTCTTGACACAAATGGATACAATACAAATTTTTGTTAGGCTTGGATGGATGCCTGCATTTGGTAAAAATGGTCTCAACGCTTTGACCTCCCACTTGAGGTGTGACGTTGACAGTGGGATGGTTCTTCCCCAGATAAGTGCGACTCTTAAGGGTCAAGTTGCAGCTTTCAGTTTATTGACCAGGTATACATTCTGTCGACAGGGTGAGAGACAGTAGCCAAAGAACTCATTTCAGGTATGTAGCGTCACTATTTAGTCCGTCCTATGCGCTGAGATTGAATCTAGTCCGACTTCCAGTAGGATGCAAAGGAGAAACCTGTAGTCTATTCAGAGAAGTTGTGGCAGCCCCAAAGTTTTAATGATTGTTGTGTGGCTCTAACCAACTTGGAAATGTTTTCAACCAGTTTAACGCTGCGTTCTAAAATGTATCTCATTCAGGAGACGCATCAACGCGCGCCAGCTGTAACTTCTTGAACTCCGGATTGTGTGGATATCTTATCAAAGACAACTTGAGATGAGTGCCGCCAAAAAGTAAGACTTTAATATTATCATGCTATACAGCTGTCTTTTGTGTAATTCATAGTTGTGCTCCAAAGTGGATTATTAGGAAAGACAATTCAGCCCCATTTGGATTCCCATTCATAATTGGCGTCATTAATTGTCATACACAGCATCGGATAAATTATCTTTAGTTTCGATAGTCATCAGTGTGCAAGGATAAAATACATTTTGAACGTGTCATTAATTTGTATCACGCTGCTAATTATATGGATGTTGCATGAATAGAATGTGCGATTCCTTACTAGGCACATCCATCAGCTATAGTCTTCACTACAGGATTGAAGGATGCTCTCATCGGCAATGTTAGATCCAGTTGCTCTATGTCTATGCCTGTTCAAGACACCAGCTTCCATACTATAACCGAGTGATTATTAGTTGTCAGGACTTACTACATTCCTTAATTAGGCTACATTCTAAAAAAATAACTAGGACTAAAACGGATACATACATTAAATGAAAGGATTTAACATTGTAGATACCACTGGATGTCCAATAATGGTAAAGCATAAAAGGTTCCCTTTACTTTCCCCCACTGTCAGTTACGTTACTGTCTACAATTTGAAGAATGCGTTTTCGCCATCCTTCACCGACAATCAATGTTATATAATCTGTAACTGTAATACTTTATCATATGTTGACTTTGAGTAAACGTTGGACAAACGTAATGGTGTCAAGTTCTGCCGAACAAATTCAGATAAATCTGCTTTGAAAACATCTCAACTAATTTCAAACAAGAAAAAAGGTAAAGCGTTAGGATTCAGGTAATTTTTCTGGAGTAATCTGCAACATGTCAAGGAATAGACTTGAAAAGGTGTAGGCTTATTTGCAAAATAAGGCATTTAAATGTGTCAGCTTGTTATTTCAATGTTTGTTCCATAGGTGGCAAAAGAGTAAGAAGCCTTCGGTTTAATGAATAGACAGTTGACAAGCACTAGGGGACTTGAAGGGAGGCATCAGTAAATCCAGAGAACAGGTAGTCTAACCCTTCCATTCAACGTTTAAATCAAGCTGTATCCATATTTGACAAACCTGTTAATAGAGAAAAGTTTGATACCTTTTACATTTGCATATGAAAAGAATGCCCCCCCCCCTCCAATATGTAATTTTATTTGCTGTCTAATGTTAGCACAGCAAAATAGTGCACCAAATATACAATAACAAAAAATACCTCACATCTTGTGTAATGTGCTGGTTAGTTTTATTGAAGAATCTTCAATAGTTATCACTGAATTCTTTTTATTGGTCTGTGGTGGTGTACAGATTATATGTGATGTCAGTTTCAAAGTAATTCATCTGGTTTATGACATGTGAATCAATGTGTCTGGAAATGTAATGAAGCAGTAGTTACAAAATATATAGAATGGAAATTGTCCTAAAAATTATAAACATTCAATTGGATATCATTTTCATTGAAAGCTGGAACATGGAGGACAATGTCGGCCTAATGATTTCTAATGGCAACAATGAAATATCTAATTTTTCATGTATGCTTTTGACCAAAAATAAACCCGTTCTCAAATCACTTATTCAGTGTGTGTGCCAACACCAGCGCCTGTCCTTTCATCCAGCAGAATGAAACTTGGTCAGTTTCTTTTTCTCTGTGGCCTCTGCTGTAGAGAACACTGAAACGTCCCATGACCTTCATGGAACACCCATCAAAAAGGGTCTGTCTCTCTGACATGGAGGCCTATCTTTTAAAAACGTATATTTTTTTAATGAGACAACATCACCGATTTAACTTTATTTCTGTCTGCATATCCATAATATTGTTAAATGGTTGACAAGTCAACTCAGCCCTCAACTAAAACCTGATATAGCAGAACATGGTTATTTAACAATACAGGTGGAACTGAGTTGTATTGATTAAACTCAGTATAAATACCGTCCACTGGCGAGTTACATCATACTGCAAGCTTTTTGGTGGCATAGATGGTATACACAGTTGGGCACACAGCTTGACTAGCTTGACTAGGAGAGTCAGATGGCTGAGCGGTTAGGGAATCGGGCTATTAATCAGTAGGTTTCCGGTTCAATTCCGGCCGTGCAAAATGATGTTGTGTCCTTGGGCATGGCACTTCACCCTACTTGCCTCGAGGAATGTCCCTGTACTGTAAGTCGCTCTGGATAAGAGCGTCTGCTAAATGACTAAATGTAAATGTAGTTGAGGTGGTGTAGTGTGTAAGTGTGAGTTTATGGGGAGGTGCTATGTTGGTTAAACTCACTCCTCAGTATAATCACAGCCCACCTGCACCAATGAACTGCTAGCTTTCGTGCCAGGTGGTCAGTTGCGTGCATGACTCGGAGGAGCCAAGATCGAACCCCGGATTGGTCAAGCGAAGGAGGAAGTGATCGTGACGAGCTGTTCAATGACACACGATGCATCGTTATTTCTACCCTCGTGTTGACTCTCATTTCTTGAACTAGCAGGCACATTGACGTCACATAAGTGGATCCTAAATACAGTATGTGGACACGTGTTCAGTTTGCAGACTCTTGTTGTCTGTTTGTTGAATATCTCTTTCCAAAATAATGGATATTCACATGGTGTGGGTCCCCACATAGCCTCTGCAGCTGCCTCCACTCTTCCAGGAAAGCTTTCCAGAAGATGTTGGAGCCTTGATGCAGGGCTTGGCTTCCCTTCAATCACAAGAGCATGAGTGAGGTTGGCTCGTGTTTAGAATTCCCACCAAAGGTGTTTGATGAGGTGGAGGTCAGGGCCCTCTGAAGCCAGTCACGTTCTTCCACTTTCATCTCAACAAACCATGTTTGTACGGGGTCAGGGTTTGCCACAAAGTTTCAAGAGCTGAAGTCTGGTTTAGAATGTAGTTTGAGCATTCAGATGTTATGCACCGGAAAGACGTGGCCTAGCCCAATGTCAATACTCCTTCACTAAACTGTACATTACATGACATGGTTGGTACTATGCAATCGGGCATGTAATGTCCTCATGGCAATCGTCAGGCCCAGATTTGTCCATCTGGCAGATGGTGAAGTGTTATAACTCCAGAAAACCTGCTGTTTTAGTCCAATGCAGCAAATTTGAATAGGTTTGAATAGGTTTTGAATAATTTGAATAATTTGAATAATAAATTTGAATAGGTTTGAATAGGTGTTGAATAGGGAGTCAGGTGGCTGAGCGGTTAGAGAATCGGACTAGTAATCAGAAGGTCGCTGGCCGTGTCAAATGACGTTGTGTCCTTGGGCAAGGCACTTCACCCTACTTGCCTCGGGGGAATGTCCCTGTACTTACTGTAAGTCGCTCTGGATAAGAGCGTCTGCTAAATGACTAAATGTAAATGTAATGAATAAAAAAGCCTTTTTTTTTGCAGTTTTGTATGATGAAAAATACCTTCTACTGGGATAACTATCAAATGTATAGCAAAAACTTAACATGGTCTTCAAATGAATGTTTGCTAAGCAGGGTTTTTAATATTTAGCTAGTTTTGCACATTTGTCTCCACTACGCTTTAGAGACATCCAGGGCCATGGTTGAGGCTTACACACCAAGGGCTATTATGTGCTAGTATGATGTCATTAAAGTAAAGCTGGGCTAATCCTTTAAGGGCGGATGAGTGCAAGACAGACTTGATGTCCTGCTCGGTTCGGAAGGAAGGGTTTGGGCGACGGGGGAGGGGTGAGGAATGAGGATGAGATTCATTACGTCTGTGTGTATGTCTGTGAGCAATTATCAGAACAGAAGTTCAACTGACACCGAATCAGACGGTGACTACTGTACCCAAACACTGTGTGCACCGTTGCTCACTGACCCAAAATAAGATCCTGTGCATGACCACAAGCTGTCACTTCCATGGTAGTCACCCTGAATTAGACTCGAAGCTGGCCAATCTAGCCTTCCCTGCCCCCTCTTTGGATGGATTACCTACATTAGTGTGTACCTGCCTATCCCGCTACACTGCCCTTTTCAAGGACGGAAGCCTTCCGCAGATCTTGGGCTGCCCAAGAGCACACAGCCACCAGCACAGAAGACATCACTTTTTCTAGTTTGGGGTGCAGGGAGAAGGAAATTCTGTACATGAGTCTTGGACAGGCAGCGAAATGGACGCTTCCAGCAGCACCAGGCTCACTCCCAGTCCTAACACGCTCCAAGTGAACGAGCCCAAGTTCTACGGCTCCACGCTGTCGCTGGAGGAAAAGTGTGAGCAGTCTTTCTTCTTCTTCTACTACTACAGGATGGAGGACGAGGCGGTGTTGGACCGGGGGGCGTCTTTCGTCAAACATGTCTGCGACGATGAGGAAGTGGAAGGTAAGACCAGTTTGGTTCTATATCGCTCAGAAAGTCACACCACTTACAATTGTTTACATCAAATGGCAGTCGTTTGTATCGAAAAAGTATATAAAAACTACTAAGAACTGTCTGACAAGACATAAGGGACAATACAACTTACTTTAGTGGAAGTAAACTTCCCCCTGAAAGGAGTTGGGAGGTAATTATTATTTAGTTTGAAGAATCATTCTGTAGAAGTGAAACATTTGCTACATAGTCTACATACCTGTCATTGAGCAGTTCAGCAGTTTCTAGAAGGATAACTACTAAGGATACTACTAAGGAGTGTTTTTTCATCACTTACAGTTAGGTCCATAAATATTTGGACATTGACACAATTTTCATCATTTTGGCTCGTATACCACCACAATGGATTTGAAATTAAACAATCAAGATGTGCTTTAAGTGCAGACTTTCAGCTTTAATTTCAGGGTATTTACATCCAAATCTGGTGAACGGTGTAGGAATTACAACACATTTGATTTGTGGCCCCCCCCTTTTTAAGGGACCAAAAGTAATTGGACAATTGGCTGCTCAGCTGTTCCATGGCCAGGTGTATGTTATTCCCTCATGGGAGTTCGTTATTTCATTGACAAGGAGCAGATAAAAGGTCTAGAGTTCATTTCAAGTATGGTATTTGTGTTTGGAATCTGTTGCTGTCAACTCTCAATATGAAGTCCAAAGAGCTGTCATCATCAGTGAAGCAAGCCATCGTTAGGCTGAAAAATCAAAACAAACCTATCAGAGAGATAGCAAAAACATTAGGTGTGGCCAAATCAACTGTTTGGTACATTCTTAAAAAGAAAGAACGCACTGGTGAGCTCAGCAACACCAAAAGACCCGGAAGACCACGGAAAACAACTGTGGTGGATGACAGAAGAATTCTTTCCCTGGTGAAGAAAAACCACTTCACAACAGTTGGCCAGATCAAGAACACTCTCCAGGAGGTAGGCGTATCTGTGTCAAAGTCAAAAATTAAGAGAAGACTTCACCAGAGTAAATACAGAGGGTTCACCACAAGATGTAAACCATTGGTGAGTCTCAAAAACAGGAAGACCAGATTAGAGTTTGCCAAAAAACATCTAAAAGACCCTGTACAGTTCTGGAACAACATCCTATGGACAGATGAGACCAAGATCAACTTGTACCAGAATGATGGGAAGAGAAGAGTATGGAGAAGGGAAGGAACTGCTCATGATCCAAAGCATACCACCTCATCAGTGAAGCATGGTGGAGGTAGTGTTATGGCGTGGGCATGTATGGCTGCCAATGGAACTGGTTCCCTTGTATTTATCGATGATGTGACTGCTGACAAAAGCAGTAGGATGAATTCTGAAGTGTTTCTGGCAATATTATCTGCTCAGATTCAGCCAAATGCTTCAGAACTCATAGGACGGCGCTTCACAGTGCAGATGGACAATGACCCGAAGCATACTGCGAAAGCAACCAAAGAGTTTTTTAAGGCAAAGAAGTGGAATGTTCTGCAATGGCCAAGTCAATCACCTGACCTAAATTCAATTGAGCATGCATTTCACTTGCTAAAGACGAAACTGAAGGGAAAATGCCCCAAGAACAAGCAGGAACTGAAGACAGTTGCAGTAGAGGCCTGGCAGAGCATCACCAGGGACGAAACCCAGCGTCTGGTGATGTCTATGGGTTCCAGACTTCAGGCTGTCATTGACTGCAAAGGATTTGCAACCAAGTATTAAAAGTGACAATTAGATTTATGATTATGTTAGTTTGTCCAATTATTTTTGGTCCCTTAAAAAGGGGGGGGGGGGCACATATAGAATGTGTTGTAATTCCTACACCGTTCACCTGATTTGGATGTAAATACCCTGAAATTAAAGCTGAAAGTCTGCACTTAAAGCACATCTTGATTGTTTCATTTCAAATCCATTGTGGTGGTATACAGAGCCAAAATGATGAAAATTGTGTCAATGTCCAAATATTTATGGACCTAACTGTAAATGCTCACCTAAATAGTTGTAGATGCAGGACGGATCATGTGACCTTTTGTTTACCTGTCTAATCTTCTCTTAGGGCTGTTGGACAACACAGATATAACAATCGTAGTCTATAATACTGTAGTATGGTTACCAGTCCTTTGGTAAGACCACTCTACTCAGTATTGAATACTGACGTCACAGTCCCTCATTGCATTTGTGCATCTATAACTGCCAAATGCCAAACCTTCTGTCGGAATGTAATCTACTTGTGTTCAAATAGCACACATGATACTTTGATGCGGAGCTATGACAGGGAATATATAAATGATATTATTATAAATGAATATAATAAACATCAAGTTTCATGGTAATAAAATTGGAGACGGAAAACCAAAAGCCCAATACAAATATTAACAATTAATTTCAAATGGATATATTTACTCTGTTCCAATCTTGAATCTAAGATCAAACTTTTTTTCAGCTGTGAGTTTGTATGAGCTTGTTGTTGGTAAGTCATGGAGCACTGGCACTTGACACACCATGCAGCCTTTGCTTGGTTACTGGTGGTGGTTGTGGTGCCAAAAATGCAGCTTTGAGTGTTCTTTTAGGAAAAAATCCAGAAATTACATAAATTCTACCCGTAGAAAAGGCGAAGTTGGATACAAAGATGCTCTGGCAGTGTGCAGGTCTTCTTTTCCAGCGCTCTCTCTCTTTCTCTCTCTCTTTCTCTCTCTCTTTCTCTCTCTCTTCCTTCCTGCTCTTACCTCATCTGCTCTTGCCTCATCTATCACTTCCTTTTACTCGGTTACTCATTTTCTTTATCTCTCTCTCTGACTCGCTTTCAAGCTTTACTTCCTCTATCACTCTCCTCTCATTGTTCTCTTTCTATTCCTCAAGCTCTCTCATTGTGCTCTCTCTCTCTCTCTCTCTCTCGCTCTCTCGCTCTCTCGCTCTCTCGCTCTCTCGCTCTCTCGCTCTCTCGCTCTCTCGCTCTCTCTCTCGCTCTCTCTTTCTCAAACCCACCATGTAGTGCAGTGCTTTGTTTTGATTCTAACTCTCTCTTTCACCGGTCCCCTGCTACTTACCTTCCCCATGCCTCTCAATTCAAACGTTGCATAGGGCTCCATCACAGTTATTGCTGAGTAAAGAAGTGTATGCCTTCTGAGGAATGCCACTTCACTTTAGGTCATCCAGTGTGACCTAAAGTGACCTTGACATATGAGGTTATGAGATTAGGATAGGGAGAGGATGCAGAGCGTCTAAGGGAGATGATGCAGGGGATCTTATGCAGAGGGTCTAAGCTCTTTCTTAAAACGTTCCAGCCTCTGTCTCTAGGATACAGGACTAGTTGGCGTCGGAATAAACAACTCACAACACGACCCATTGTGAATGTGCCGGAAGAATGAGTGTCGTTGTTTTCGGAGGATGAAGATAAGCGTTTGTTGTGTTCTGTGGCTTCCTCATGTTGTCATGTGCTGTGTGTGGCCACAGTTTCAGTCAGTATGCTCAATGAACGCTGTTTGAAAGCGATCTAACTGAGCCTTTGTTGAGGAACGCTGGGGGTGACCAGGAGGAGCTCATGGGCTTGGTATTATTATCATCAGTATTAGTAGCGTACCATAGCCATATAGTGTAGTCTGTATGTATTTGGATCTTTTTTTCAAATCCCGTTACAAAGCAAATGCTGGGTTTCACGTTTTATTTTAAGTATATATGTATGTACTGTCTTTCATACAAAACACACAAAACTAATGTCAGCAGACATGTGAGACACCCGACATTTGTAGCCAGGAATCGAACCAACAACCATCTGATTAATAGCCCGACTCCCTAACCGCTCAGCCATCTGACCCCCACATTTATAGTTATTTATAGATAAAGATGGATGGGTTCAGGACATTTTTATAACCAGAGAACTCCTGTATCCAAATTTCCTCTCCGCTTTCCCAGAGTAATAATACAAGCATATCATTTAAACAATACAAGCATGGACTCCCCTAGTTTCAGAACCCTTTAATGAATCTGGGCGCATGATGTGTGGTGGGATAGTAAGAGTCATCAAGAACTATGGATGAAACTTGGCCGGATCTACTTGTGAGGGAATTTGCACGGTATATAAATACTCTCTACTGGGATATATATTTCATAAATATTCGACATAACTACTGCAGACTCACTTCAAATGTGGTCATGTCTGTTAAAAATGGACCCTTTGTTCAAAATGGATGTACAATGGCAAGTCGTGATAAAAGGATTGCCACTCTTTCTCCTTTCAGGACACCACACCGTGTATATTGGTGTACATGTGCCAAAGAGCTACCGGCGCCGGAGACGCCACAGGCGGAGAGCGACCCACAGGGACAGGAAGGAGAGGTTGACGGAGAACGCCTCTGACAAGTCCGACACGGAAAACAATGATGAGGCCAGCAACAGCATCCTCAAACCACTCAGTAAGTTGTGACATGAATCCATGTCAGGCCAGATTACCAGCCCTGGCTGTCCTCTTGTTATTCGCGAGGCCGGGTTGGTCTTTCACGGGCAAAATCCCCCCCCCCCCCCGCCCCCTGGCTTTGACCACTTCTCTGACTCTATTTCGACTGAATGGCTGTGCCTGCATGCTGCAGTAAAGAGAACAAGTGTGTTGGGATTGAACGGTAGTGGTTGAAGTAATGTTCATTTCCATTTTTATAAATCACTGCAACAAAATTGAATCATTTGAGGCTGCTTGGTTTCTCATTGGTTCCTCTTGTGATGGAAACAGAGAATAAAGGTAGATTCAGCTGTGTCATGTTCAAAGGAAGAGACATGTTGCTGCGGCACTTTCTTTACAGGCAATACAGATGTACTGTAAAAGCAACATGGGGCTGTTTTTCATGGACGTTCTTTTGTAGACAGTTTGGGAGGTCCCCTATCTGACATGATATTGTTGATAACGCCTGCAGAACAATAAAATCACAGACATCGAAGAAAAAAAAAAGTCCCTCAAACAATAAAGAGGAAAGACCAGCAAGCTGTGATTAGTGGTGTCAGAAGAGAGTCCAGCTGCGATGTGAGACAGTAGAAAGACACGTGATGCTGCCCTTTAACTCATCTGTCCCTCACGCCCTCCATCCCTCCCCCCCCTCCCTCCATATGGGTGGAAATATGGCTTCACCGGGGGGACTGACTGATCCGTTGGAATCCTCCTGTTTGCTCAGATGGACACTGTCAGACTACATGGACCGGCCTCCTGCCCACTAATGTGCCTCGATTGTAACGCTGTTCGATCCCACTTCATTTGAATGACCAATAGTCATGACCCCAAATTAATTAATTAATTTGCTCTATATTCCCCAAAAGAAGATTGTGAAGATTATCCTTCTGTTTGGATGCGACAGGGTTTCTTTCCTCGTTGTGCTGGTAGAATTGACAAAAGAAAGAGAGAAGTTGAATCATTTAGGCTAAATAATTAGCTTTAAGGCTGCTACTTTAAAAAGAAATTGGCTAATACGTTCACAATAATTGTAGGAATTCATCAAGGATTCGAGAAAATATGCCACATGAAATAACATTTCATCCAAGAGCTAAATTATTCACCCCTTATATTGTACCACTTTACCGTACAATATGTTCCCATTTGAAATGACTAGTGCGATTCGATTTCAATCTTAGTATCCCAATTCGGCAAATGAACTTCAGTAATTCTTACAATATAACGAAAACTAAATAATGAAAAGCATGGGATCAAGATCTTGTCCTGGATTTATACCAGATTACCCCCCTCCACACACCCATTCTATCGACTGTGTAAAACGGTATCAAAGGCAATCCTCTGGCCCCTGAAGCGATGCCTATCCTTCCGGTCGTGCGGGGAACCCTCACTAATCCTGTCTAAGGCTGATAGTTCCCCCCACCCCACCAACTCACTTTACTCCCCCACAAAGCTATAATTAGTCCATCTAACCTCCTTCTCTGCTCCACCAACCTCCTGTGATTAGTCGACATTACAGAGAAAATAAGTGGGGTAAGAGAGCAATGAAGTGATGAAAGCATCTACATTCACAATACTTGTCTACAGTATGGACCACACTCAAACAGTCAATTCAATTCAATATATTTATTTGTCATTGTCATAGAAAACAACGAAATTCTGTTTAGAGCATTCAAACACTGCATAGTTTGACATAAAAAGTGCAATACAAAGTGCAATATCCCTCCAATAAACTTCCCATAAATAACCCCTCAGTCCGAACTGATTGAAATATTCTAACATGTATACACATGTATTACAGTGTTTGAAAGCATATAAAAATGGGAATTAAATGATCAAGTAACATGGTTCAATTGGCTTTAGTGATGTGGTTGCGTCGATTTATCCTATCTGTTTCAAGTTGCCTTTGGAGTTGTGGTGAACCTAATGCACCGTCTTGATTATGCAATTCACTGCCTCAGCAGGCTTCCTGCCACCATACGTGTGATAGTGCGGCTTCTGCAAGGCCTTCCGCAGAACGCCAGCCAGCCCTGAGCCATGAAGGTTGGCCTCTAATCTAGAAATGCTCCTGGGTTGATGTTAACACTTGTCTGCAACATCAACATTTCGGTTGTTTGTGTTATAATTGCCAGGACCAAACTAGTTTCACACCCACTGTGATGTCATCTGCAAAGGTGATCTTTGTTTAAGTTGACGCATGCTTGAATCCGGGTATGCTTTTGCCTCTTTTACATTTAGTCATTTAGCAGACGCTCTTATCCAGAGCGACTTACAGTAAGTACAGGGACATTCCTGCGGGGAATCGAACCGGCAACCTCATTACTAGCCCGATTCCCTAACTGCTCAGCCACCTGACTCCCACTACTTGGCACAAGCATGTTGGTTATTCAAGATGGGGACTGCTCAGATAATAGCAGAAATAGCAGAAAGTATCACTACTGTGTTGGAATTCACTCTGTTGAGATTTTATGAAGTTGTATACTAAATGAATTGCATGTGTAAAGATTTTCTTTTAATGATCTCGATTGGACACTGCTAATAATTCCTGAGAAGTCTTTTTTTCATCACGAAAAATGATCATAACTGAATAGAAAGACTCACTGCACTGGCATGAATATTGTGCACTTGAAGAATGGTCCTTGCCCATTCTTCTGCTTTCAACCCTACCATTTGTGTCCAATAGTGTGGCTCACTGCTATGAATACTAAAAGTCAACCATTGTGATGTTTGAGTAGGGTTCTGAACAAATCCTCTCAGTCCTAGTCTTCTCATCAGATGCTGCTGCTGCTCCCTCATATTGCCACGCACAGTCGTGTACAGTGAATTTGCGGTGAGCAAAGTCTCAAGTTGTCTCAGACATTTCAAAGCAAGCATGGATATCGAGGTATTTTTGTGTGGGATGCATGTGAAGTACGGGACTAAACCGGTCCTGGAGTGGCAGTCCACTATGCGCTCTCCGGGACAGCAGGCATTCTTTCCTTTTCTCCTTTCCCATGAGCCTCCACTGCTGGGACAAAGTCCCCATTGTAACTGCTGTTGGCTCTTGGCTACGGCACACAGAGCTTTGAAAACGCGCTTGAACGATGGATTTTCATTTCCATTTCCCTCCTTTTTTTTCGTGCTTGTTCTCTCTCTCTTTCTTCACTTTCTCTGAGCTTCACCCTTCCTCACCCCCCCACCCCCTTGCCTCCCCCCGTCCCCCTCTCTCGATCCTCTCTTAGCAACCGGGAGACGATATGGTTTCCTAAGCATAGCTCTGCTTGTCCCCAGATGGAAGTTGGTTTGAGTGGGCTGTGGATCCTCCTTCTTCCATCTTACAGTACATGCTGAATGGAAGAGGTGGGAGGAGTCAGATGGCTGAGCGGTGAGGGAGTCGGGCTAGTAATCTGAAGGTTGCCAGTTCGATTCCCGGCCGTGTCAATTGACGTTGTGTCCTTGGGCAAGGCACTTCACCCTACATGCCTCGGGGGGAATGTCCCTGTACTTACTGTAAGTCGCTCTGGATAAGAGCGTCTGCTAAATGACTAAATGTAAATGTAAATGTAAGAGGTCCTATTTTTTACCTGGCCCATCCTGTCTTATGACAGTATTTTCAGTAGTGCTCACTTACTGACAGTTAAATAAAATTGTTGATAAAATCCCAGTCCATGCTTTCAAATATGTAACATTTTCTATGATTTGAAATGTTACATTTGAGTAAACGTACGTGAAAACTGCACAGTAAATGGATCAAACTAAAGAATGCAGCCATGGTTTGCATGCTACTTGATCCAGTGCACTTATCTGGTGCCCCAGTACCACGCATATCTTTTGATTGATATGACACCGCAAGTTCCAATGACATTAGCGTTGTCATGGGTGATTAGCTGAAAATAGGACAGTGGCGTGCAGGAATCTAATTCATTGGCCTAGGACAGTTGGACAGTTGTGTCATGAACCTGTTTAATTGATATGCACAAATAACTGTGGTAGAAGTGAAAATCTGTTGGGATTGTCTAGCACAATAGTGTCTTTGTGCCTTTCCAGTATGGTACTGTTTTGTGTTGAATCTTCTTTGAACTGTAGGTTCATGTCGACAGAACCAAATTTGTTTTAGAAAAAACAAAGGTGTCAAAGAAAGTGACGCGTTTCAATCAAAATAATTATTTTCTCATTTTAACTTGTTGTAGAAAGTTCATACCAACACAATCATCGCCATGTTGGCCTCCTAGTCTAATGTGGAACAGTGCTTTTCCAATGATAATTATATGAATCAGGCAAATCTCTTTATGATCAGTGTTACTCGAGTCACCCTCTTGTCTTTGGAGTCCACAATCATTTGTAGGAGGTGTTTTCATATAGGATGTATTCAATATCAATCTTTTGGAACTCCTTCTGGTCGATTTTTTACAAGAGCACTGGGGCTTGACTAAATATTCAAATTGAAAGACAAGGGGAATGAAAGCAAAAGCTTTCTTGTAAAGAGTTGGGCACTTTGTGAACCATTTCCTAACTGTTAATGAGGGGGGCACCATAGGGCTGCGTGCCAAGCCAAAGGACCAATGGCAAAGAGTGCTGTTTTGGCCATGGAAGCGGCTCTGGGGACACTGTCATTGGGGGACCCCCTCAGCCCCCACTACCTGGGGCTCATTCTGTTAAAGTTGGGGGCCAAGGACAGACATCATTTTCAACTTCTAGCAGGCTCAGGTGGGCTTGTGGAGCTACCGCCCTTCCTTCACCTGATTGGGACTTATTTTCTTCTACTTTCGCTTGAGAGTGTTATGGTAGGGGCTGTCACAAAGATCTCGAGATGTCTAACAACAACAACCAAGAGGAGAAGGAACACGGCTCAGAGGAGAGGCACGAGGAGCTGCTGGTCCAAATCCAGCCGCCTCCGCCGGCTCCTGAGGAAAAGATGAACGGCTTTGGGGGGGAGGACGGAAAGCCCAAACTCAGGCCCGACTCTCAGCAGTCCACGTCCGTGAACCGCAGCATTTTCCCTCTCTCTCCAGTCTCGCCGGCGGCCGAGAGGATCCGGTTCATGCTGGGGGAAGATGACGACGGCCCGGCGTCTCCCCAGCTGTTCACGGAGCTGGACGAGCTGCTGTCTGTGGATGGGCAGGAGATGGAGTGGAAGGAAACGGCCAGGTAAGAGGCTCGAGAGGCTTTTAATATGAATTGGATTGAAATATAGCGGAACTGCAATGTGACCTGATGGACACTCAAAGAAAGATGCATTGACTCACCTGTCTTCAGAATCAGAATACGTTTGAATCGCCAAAAGCACTTTACACAACAAGGAATTTACTGGTGGGGAGGTGCATACAGTAAACATGCATTCATTGATTGATCCGAAAAAGGTTGACAAGCATGATGTACATTTCTGAAAAAAAAAATATTGACATGTCAGAGGGAGTCAGGTGGCTGAGCGGTTAGGGAATCGGGCCAGTTATCTGAAGGTTGCCAGTTCGATTCCCGGCTGTGTCAAATGACATTGTGTCCTTGGGAAAGGCACTTCACCCTACTTGCCTCGTGGGGAATGTCCCTGTACTTACTGTAAGTCGCTCTGGATAAGAGCGTCTGCTAAATGACTAAATATAAATATGTCAGAACTTGTTTGCTACAATGGCGTTCAATAGCATGTTTGACTGTTTGCAATTTCTAGATAAATGCTTTTTGGTGAGTGTCCTTGAAAGAGGTTCATAAGTTCATATGGTAATAGCCTGTTCACTGGTTGGTGACAGGCAGAGCTTATTCAGGAGTACTCTGTATCCTCAGTAACAAGGAGAACCTCTCCAAGGTTTGATTCTTTTTAATATTTTGCTAAGTAAACCACCTCTCTTAGTCCACTTTTCTGAATAATTAACCATTTACTGCATTCCAGAAGGCCAAGATAGATTTACTCGGCAGAAAAATACAATGAACTTGCAGGAGCCCTGGACATGTTCTGAATGAAAAATACTCCCTAATACTTGGCCCTTGGCCAAAGGGACTTGGAATCCAAAATGTCAAAACAGGCTGTGATGTTAGCCGTACTCAAGGGCAAATCCTGATGTCTTAACCTTTGCTTTTACAAACTAATGGATTTCCTGTTTTGAAATGTCATGGGATTTTAAAAATAATAATTGTATTGACCGTGAAAATGATTATTTCACACTTTTAAAGAAGATTTATTTTAGTATCTTCCTTTGAAACCTGTCATTTCAGTTTTTTAAACAAAATCCAGAGAAGGGATAACATTATGGCCTCATGTTTTATATGAATCGATTAATGATCTTCATATTGCACAAGTTCCTTTTGGTAGATAAGCATAATGTTTAGGCCTGCCAGCTCGTTGTCATAGATACAGAAATGCTGTCAGTTTCAGGGGAGGGAGGTTAATTAACTCTTCCCAGAACCAGTGACTGTGGTTCCCATTTAGCCATTTAAACAAGGATTTTTGTTACTGTATTAACTTGACACTTTTGATCTTTTGGCTCCAAATGAGTGAGGGATCATAAATGTATCACAACAAACAATGCAATGAGCTCACTCTAAAGGTTTAAACCTACAGGTTGGTCCCAAATAATTCTTGCAAATTTACCTCACAAACATCGTCTACTACAAAAACAAATGGGGGGGGGGGGGGGGATTCATTGTAAACATATATTTGAATAAAAGCTATGTCATTACATGTATCATAGAATTGTATACATTTCCTATGCATCCATGCATGCTATCCTGATGTTCACCTAAAAGTGGTGAGAAACTATTTTCAAGTGTCCTGTCAATTCATATTAATGTCATTATTTATTATTTTCTTTTTCTAGGTGGATCAAATTTGAAGAGAAAGTGGAGAAGGGTGGCGAGCGCTGGAGTAAACCACATGTGGCCACGTTGTCCTTACACAGCTTGTTTGAGCTGAGGACTTGTATAGAGAAAGGCACCATAATGCTGGATCTAGAAGCTTCCACTCTACCTCAGGTTGTAGGTAAGTAAACAGCCCGGAGTCTGTTATCACACGTCAGAAATGCCAAGCAGTGTGCTTGGCACACTGCTTGGCTTGGTTCCTTTCACATGGCCCTAATGACTGGACCATGACCCCCTCAGTGATCTCCTGAAGGTCCGGAGTGTTCCCTAATCGTGTTGCGCAGGGGACATGCTCTGCTCTGCACCATTTACCATCACCAGTCATCTGAATATAAAAGGGAATTTTCTAATAGGATTTGATTCAAACTGCGATCTTCACATGTGCATATCCCCTATAAATATCGAGCAAAAACTTGTAGTAGATGTTATATGGCATGCATGTGTCAGCTTATCAAGTGGCTGTTATTGAAAGATAAGGCGACACAATTGTTATCAAATGTTTTTGAAGTGAGCTCCTCCATGGCAGGGTGTGGCCCTGGCTGATCAACAGGTTTTTACTGGGCAGAACAAAGGTGCCCCCCTTCCCTCACCCAGTTAATGGTAATCAAGCACTGGGGGGAATGATCAGAAGGCTTGATTGATTGCAGTTTGCAATTCGCTGCAGGCCTCTTGTTGGGGTGATATGCTCCAAACAAAATGACCTACTCCCCTTACATTTATTTTTAAAAGATTCTGTGTATAGACTCCCAATGCATGCTTGAAGCCATAGCTAAAGGCTGCATGAACAATGAGCTGTCAGTGTCTGCCTTTGTTTTCGACTAGAGATGCATCCCACTCTGACACATATCTCTGTAGTTCAATTTGGGGCCACACTCTCCTCTAATACCAGGCATATTCAGTTACTTTATCAATGAGAGGGCTTAAAAGCCTAAGGTAAGGAGCTAGGAGCTGCTGTTCGTTTTGTGAGCTGGGATTCCTCACCAGAATTTTTCTTTTTTTTAAAGCAGTGGTTGTTTCAGCTGTTTCAAAGGCGCCTCCCAGCATGGTGACTTTGGACCCCATGTACCATAAAAAAAATAAGAAAAGTTCAAATACAAACATAAATTGAATGAAAGATAATCAATAATGATTCATAAGCACGTTGAATTTGACCGTAAATAGACTTTGCACTCCACCACTGTAGGTTATCTCGCAAGCAAGGTTAAAGTGGACTGTCAAGGCTAGGAAGCGTTTAGCTGTGAGAAAATTGACGTGACACCATGTCAAACTGACTCCCTGTCCTTCCCCCCCATTTCGAAACAACTCCACCACTGGCCCGCACACAGGACCAGAGGAGGAAGACATATCACTTTGAGATGACTAATGCGACGTAATCGCTGGTGCTCGGTTGAGTTGAGTCGGTCCATGCTCGGAGGCCAAGTGACTTGAATGATGGGCCATTAGTGGCCGTACCATTCAGACAGAGCCCCCGGGGACCCCTAATCTCGCGCACAGGCCGTTGACCCTCTTTTGAAAAATAGAGTCTTTGTTTGAGCCCTCTCTTACGGTGTGGCCCACAGGCTCGCACGCTGCGCCAGAACCTCAGCCTCAATGTGGGTGACATAATGATTTCTGGTTTTGTGTCGTCGAACTTCGTCTGCGTGATTACTGAAGAATATAGATTCAAGTTAGATAATGGCCCTTTGACGGGAATAGAATTTACTATCTCGCAGCAATTATGCATAGGCGCACGCACAAATCATTGAAAAGCATGACAATGGTCTAAGAAAGAAAAGCATAAAGACAATTAAAATGCACAAAAACAAACCATGTGAATATACGTAGATACACTCATTTGGCTACCCTGCCTAATAAGGTGAGTACACTGTAGCCTACCTGTTGGTGGTAATTGGTACAGTTTAGATGCATCAAACCTTCTCCAAAAATCTCACCTTAGAACAAAATTGCCCAAAGGCTATTTTAAGAAACCCATGTACTGTGAGTAGACTGTCATTAACTGTAAGTCCTATCATTCCCCTTTTTACAGGATCCTACATTTGACCTCATTCACTATTTCCCCTGATCTCTCTCCTTTCCTCTCTTCTCCGTGTATAGAGATGATCACCAACAGTCAGATTGAGAGCGGGCTACTGAATGCAGACCTGAAGGACAAGGTGGTTTACACGTTGCTCCGCAAGCACCGCCACCAGACCAAGAAGTCAAATCTACGCTCGCTGGCTGACATCGGAAAGACGGTGTCCAGTGCAAGTAGGCTGTTTTCCAACATGGATAATGGTAATACCGGTGCCAGTTCGGTGCAGTCTTTTTGACCAACCTTTTTAATAGGCTACACAGCTATTTATAATGTTTTGGGTTTTTGGGGTAATGTTTTCTTTACATTGTTCTGTGGGTAAAGAGTGATAAACATAGAGAATTGGAAGACGCCAATGCTATTGGGTAGCATCGCAATGGTACCCAATAGTACCATAATGGTACTGAAGACGTTTGGAGGGAAAAACTGGTTGTTGCTGGTTGCCCTACACATATCCAGCGATTAACTGAGAGTCATTTGTCTGTGAGTGGTTATTTTAGAACGGAAAATTAATGCTATGTCATAAGAAGGTTGTAGACAAGACATAGGGCCTCAATTAGAAAGGGTAAAAGCTATGCTAACACATTCCTCTATCTATCACGTTATCTAATTTTCTATCCTGAATAGAGAATTCAATTGTGCACTAACACGAACACTAATGAACGCTCTAACAATAAAACCATGACAGACAATCACATCATTCCCAGTAACATAAATTAGGTCTTCCAAAAGTATTAACCCATCCTAACACCTAGCTTTACATTTCCACGAATGCAGCCGAATGGGGAGTAGCCAAAGATTTCACTTTCTTCCATCATTTTAGATTGAGACTCCACCACTGTTCAACCAGGCAGTGGTTTTTAGATTTGCATTCTTATTTCTTAAATGACCCCTTAAGCAAGTAACAGTAATGATTATCATTTGTTTGATATGAAGTTACAAATTCATATATTTTTATTGGAAATCCAGGCCTTGATTCATATTCAGAAAATGTGCAAATGAAATGTAATTTTATTACTCTTTTACTGATTGTTCATCACTTGGTTTTATTGATCACTTGGATCACTAAAAGATGATTGGTTATTTATTACCAGTGACATTAATGACCACATAAAGGTTAGCTATTTGTATCGCTGATCATACTGTAGTGGTGTTCAAAGGGTTCTAAAATTTTATTGAATCATATTTTATGATAGTGATTCATTATATTTCCACTCTTCAAAGCTAATTATTACAGTTACCTCAGATTACCTTCATTACATATTCAGTAGAACACCATGCATCACATTTTCTATAAATAAAATCATCTTGTAGATTGCCTTGTTCGGTAGATCCGTCTCTTCCTTCTCAAAACATCTAACTCCTAAAAATATATACTCATGTTTTTCCAATGTCTTGCTGTGGTTAACAAGTTCTCTAAACTAGATTCTATCCACTGGTCTTTCTTCCCTCCTTTTCTCTGTTCCTAACTCACCTCCTGCTTCTGGAAGGGTCTAAACCACTGCTTCTGTTACTTAAAGCTTGTTGTCTTTTTGATAACTTTACAAAACTGCATGAGACAAATATATAAATAGTGCTGTAAATAGTTTCAGTACCACTTTGGGTATAGCTAGCACACTATTGTCGATGGGCATCACTCCACTTAGGAGCCATGCCACTGTCATGTAGAATACAGAATAGCGAAATTTGTATTTGTATTTTTAATATACAAGTTGTATTTCAGTGTCTAGGTTTCTATGTGCAGTGAGTCTAGAATTGAGGTCTTTCTTTTTGTAAAAATATTTGAGCATTTTCTTTGGCCTTGAAGAAATGGTCTCAGAATCAAAGTCTGTCATAGAAGAAAGCCATACAGATTTAAACTTGGCCTGCTGGCTGAACATTAAGCGTGTATACAAATTGTCTATGCTGCACACAAATATAGATACACACTTCGTTAATGGGGGGGGAGTATTTTTTTATCCATTGTCTTTCCAATGTTTAGGCATGGCACTTTTCTACTGGCTGCATCAAACTGACACTCAAGTCATTACTCCTACGTAATTTCAGATGCTACAGTGGCACCAGGATTACCGGTCCAATATTTTCTAACAGTCCCTTTTCCTCAAAATTATACTCGAAGTCATCTACTAACTGCATGTTCTTGTGTTTGGCCCTGTTACAAGTGTCTGTGACCATGTATCTTGACATCCTACTCAGGAAAGTGTTAATCTCTTTGGCTGTAAAGGCTTAGTGTTTTAAATGTGCTTTAGGTAAACCTTTTGGGTGTAAATTGGAGTGAAAGAAAATGTGCGTTTTACTAACACATGGACCCAACAAAGTTTATAACAATACTATACGATGAATTTCTCTCAGCACATTACTGCATATTAAAAGTGCTTATTTTGATTAGAAAACATTCTGTAGTCTGAGGAGTAATTGTCACAATTCAGCTCATTTCATTTGAACAGTTCAGCCTTTGTTATAAATTTACAAAAGGTTCTCTTACTGGATGGATATTCAGTTACTAGAAATATTATCTCTTCACCTACCCACAAGGGTAACACAGGAAATATACAACATGTTGTAGATTATTCATAGAATCTTCATAATGTTGTTACTGCATGCATGACACCTTTACATGTTATAGCCATTTTGGTGCTGTCATAGATGTGGAATAATACATGACACTTTCGGATTGCTTCAGATTTCAAAATCAAAAGTTTCATGTGTGTATATACAAATCAATATCATAAAATCCCTTTTGTTTTTAAATCAAATTAAATTGGATGGATAAATGTGCCATGATTGTAGTTATGAAGTATAATTATATGCATTTAAAGGTGTTATGAATGCTTATGAAGACCTCTATTTAAAGTCAAGTTTTACCAGGGTTGTTATATCCTTTAGCTTGGTCCAATTAACTTTGAGAGGCTTGTTCTTTTCACCCTACGTAACTCCATTCTCTGTCTGTTCTATATTTTCTGCATGCATGAGTGATAAACTGGGCTACTGTCTTTTCTGTAGAATCGGCCGTCTTTCTTTCCATTCAGGCCTCTTTTCATAGTGGAGAAATTAACTGTCAAATTAACCACTCAAGACTGTCTTTTACCAGGTAGTCCTACGCCCTCCCATCGGAACATGACCTCCAGCAGCTTGAATGACATCTCTGACAAGCCTGAGAAGGATCAGGTGAGTGTTTGTTCCCCTGTTGGTCTCACAAACAACAGATGTTTGAATGAAGAGTAATTTGTGAGGTCAATCCTATTTCATCGCAATTTCCTGTTTACTGTGTTTTTTGAAAATGGTACACCATTTCCGAATAATTGTTTTCAAACAGTGTACAATTTCACAACCCCCACCTCCCCCAAAAAAGCCTCAAACCTAAAAAATAAATTAGACCTGGTTTCAAATAAGAGTTAACATGCAGTGAACTGTAAAAATGGCCCTGTACGAAGAATGTATATTTATTGTAAACTCTGTATATATCGACAAACTCTTCACCATGCAATGTCAATTGTGATCCTATGTTCAGCCTCTGAAATCACTGATTTAACCTACTTGTACATTTTAGAACCATGACTAAAGTACACCACATGCCAATCCCTCCTAGATTAGTCCAGTCCAACCTAGCTCAGTTTAATCATTATACTTACTGTACCATCAAGGCCAAGTCACTTTCCAGTCCACCTGATGGTTCACTTGCCCTGTGTCGTTTATCTTTTCAGGAGATCAGATAAAGGATCAGATAAAGGAGAGCCAGGTTTTATTTTCCAAGGGACACTTCTATGGACTTTACTCACTCAAAACAAGGGTTTTCATTGTATAGAGGGAAAGTGTCCTTGAGAGTTATGTGGAAGTGCTGTGAATTAGCCTACAAGACTGTCCCAACTGTGGTATTGTTAGTCAATTAGCAGACTTTAAAGGAAGCAGGACTTTTGGCCTCAATGGGACACACCGGAAAGATAGTTTGTCTATTATTCTGCTTCAGTAGTGATTCAGTAACACCACACAGTCACAGTTAACAGTTGTTGCTAGTCTATCTTACTCGGCAAGGGTGCTCTCACAGAGGGCCTCTATAATCCATGACCAGGTATGGTTGGATTTGCTGGTCCATGCTCTTCTGTATCAGCACACTATAATGCCAGGAATCACTGTCTGTGTGTTCAAGTTTTTTGTGGCAAGATTATCTTGAGAACCGTGCACTGTATGTTCATCCAAACTTTGAAAAGCTTTTAAAAAAAAGCTTTCTAAGACAAACTCATGAAAGACAAGGAGACTTTATAGGCAGTTTTTTGGGCATACCTCACTTGGAAGCTAATTTTGGTATCACTATTACACAGATCCAGCCAGATGAGCAGACTGCTGGCATCATTTTTTGATCAGCTTCTTTCAACAGGGTTTCTTTGAGGTTGTAACGATGGCTAGCTAACAGCAAGACAATATAAGGTTGATACTTTTTCATTAAAGTTAAGTGAATTTTGTTATGTTAGGGAATTAATGTGTTTACTGATGCAAAACCGCTGCCTGCGTCACGCAAACGTGCACAAACCGATTAAGCTGACGGTAAATCATCTAACCGACGTCAGCGGCTGCATCATGGGCACAGCACTCCTGGAATCTATAATTCCAGGAGTCTGTGTGTGTGTGTGTCTGTGTGTGTCTGTGTCACCAAATCAACTGAGTGACATCTTTACAGGCTGCATCAACAGCACAGGCACTAGGGTCCTTAATTTGTTCAAAGATTATTTAAAATTTGATCTCAATTTGGGTTGGAATACAGAAAATATATTTTTTTTCCCCACTGAGATGAATATGATGTCGTTTTAATAGGTTTGATTTCTCACCCTTCTCCACTTTTCTAAGGAACATTTTCGGCACCATTCAAATTGACTGTGTCTCCTCTCACTCTCAAGAATACTTTTTTGTTTAGTTGAAACATTGAACTTGGGTATTATGTATCACAATCCATGCCAGGTCATCTGTAGGTCAGGTCGGCTTCTGTGGGTTAGCTTCGTACAACATGGAGTGTCAATTATACAACTTGGCTCTCAATCAATTAATTAACTTTCATGGCTCTCTCACGGTTGTTTTCAAGACTGGCTCTAGTTGGATTTTAAAATCGAATCACAGGGATCCCTAAGAAGAGCTGATGAACATCCTGTAATCCTCAAGTATAACAACAGAGCCTGATTCCGAAGTCAGATGTATTATTTTACTATGCAATAACTTTCCAATACATTCCTTTTAACCAACATTGTTTTCATCTTGGTCATTGAGATGCCCTTCAGACCCCCATTACATCATATTGGCATTAGAGCTCAATGACACTTTATTGGGTATTATGGCCATCTTAAGAAATCATGTTGAGCAAAGAAAGAAATTTAAAAAACTATTTGGGCAGGCCCGTCAGTCTGACCTTGTACTTGCATAGCTCACCAGAACAGTTGTAAACGTTTTAGTTTTTTTTTACCAACTCCTAAAAATTAAGAAAAAAAAAATGGACAAGGCAGAATTAATCAGACAGTGATTCTTGGTATCCTGGTATTTATCAGGGGTGTTGTTAGACATAAAACTCTACTGGGGCACCGGCCCCTATTCATATCCCTTTTTTTTTCCAAGCGTGCTGCGCACAACGCACTACTCGGCTATAGAAACTCCCCTTGCTTAATCCACTATACAACAGTTCAAGGACGCAAGTTGATATCAGCTTTGGCAGGGACATCAATAGTTAATGCGAGCGCACACATTTTTTTGCATTCATTTGAGCTTCATGTAATATTGTTTTTATGTTTTAGTCAAAATAAGATGATCGGTAGGCATATTATTTATAAACTTTCTTTAGTTTTGTAATGTTTTCTTAGCCTACCTCAATTCTGACTTGTGTGCCGAGTCCGACCACTGGACTGCAGTGGCTATTTGGCAAGCTCAGAAGAGTGCGCTAACATGGAATTCTGCGTGCATCGGTTTGTCTTTTCGGTTAAACTGCTTTGAAGTGTTGATTGGGATACTGCGTTTATTTTTTCCAGGATTATCAATCTAAATTAATGCACTGACTGATGAAGTACATTGTTAAAACTCAAACTTTAGATTTTACTGGGGCACAGCAGATTTATACTGGGGCACGTGCCCCAGTAAAAAGGGTCTAACGACGCCCCTGGTATTTAATCTGCAATTACGCACCATTTGAAATTTACCGGAATTGGTATGGCATTCTGAGCAGCACATTTAATTGAATATGTTCTTTAATTGAATTATAAATAAATGACATATGCCGAAACTTTAAGTATTTACTTAAAGTAAATATAAGTATAAACTAATTAAACTAAATTTAAGTATAAACTAAGTATTTACTTATACAGCTTTACACTAAGTTGTAAAAAAAACTGTACATCTGTACAAAATGTACATCATGGAGACAGGAATGAGATGCATAAAGGTTGTGGGCAGAGCAGCACTTTCTGGTTTGACAAGGAGGATCCCAATTTTAATGTGGCTAAACTGGTAAACTGTGGCTAAAAGTCAGATTCCAAAATGTACGACATCCCCAAATGAGCAAGAATGCCAGTTTTCCTCCTAATCTTGTGTTCACACAGGCAGTAGGGTAGGGGGTATGACCTATGACTCTTGGGGGGGGTATCTTAAAATGTCATCAGTAATTCAACTTTCGACATGGATTGTATATTTTACCGGAACAGTGCAAATTATATAATGTACTCGTAGTAGAAACAGTTTCTTGGGAAACATAAAAAGATGAGTGACTTTAATTGTGTTTGCTTAAAAACAATTTCAGAGTTTAGTGTACAAACGTAGAATGTTGTATTGTTCTGTTTCTGCATCTATTGGAGAACAGTACGGTATGGAGCTCTTTGTCTTTTCTAAGGATATCCATGACTCCATGCTTCTGGGTAAATGTTTTCCAGTTACACTAGACGCAGGTGCTGTTAATAAGTTACACAGTGGTGGACCTTTTAACATGTATGATGTTTGTCATACATTCAAAATCGTGTAAAGCCATGGTACCATTGCCATGGTAGTGAGACACACTTCATTTACATTTCTATTTGGATTTTGTCAATTAAGGTAGCAAATCCCAAAAATGTTTTTGGATTTGTTTAATTCTCTCCTGCTTCTTCCATTTGTTGGGTATAGCTCAGTGTTTTTTTAATCTAGAGGTCACAGGTAACCCTTCACCACCACAACCCCCCTCCCACATACACACACACACACGCACACACACACACACCTCCCCCTTGCCCCCCCCGTACGTCGCTTTGGATAAAAGTGTTTGCTAAATTAATACATTAACTCATACAGCAGGTTCTTGTTAAGTCCTTGATATAGGTGGAAATGCTCATCTGTCTGAAGTAGATTGTCAACCTGCCACAGGATGTAAAGTTTAATTGGAAAAGTCTACCACAAGCTCCTTTGAGAGATTGTCCCAGGATTCGAATGTCCTGCTGATTAAACCAGTTGTTGGTCTCACTGAACAATGTGTGGTCATATGTCGGACTAGGCCGGTTATTGCAACATATACAGCTTTTACTATCTAGTCACCAAATCACTTACCTGCTTTTCTCAGTCTTTCTTTGGTAAGAGAATTGAAGACGACCAGTTGACATTTAATACAATTCCGTCCTACTTTATGTTGCTTGTCTAATTCTAACAGGGGCCCATGCTGGTGTGAAAGTTGGTTCAGGCTATCCTCTTTTGTGTTTTCAGTTGAGGAACAAGTTCATGAAGAAGTTGCCCAGAGACGCGGAGGCCTCAAACGTGTTAGTGGGGGAGGTGGACTTCCTGGATGCCCCGTTCGTGGCGTTTGTGCGTCTGCAGCAGGCTGTGATGCTGGGTGCCCTGACAGAGGTCCCTGTTCCCACCAGGTAGTGGCTCACTGTCGAGGAATCCAGGATTCCATACCTGGTTCTATCTATTATGTACCGGTTTTACATTTGCACAAACCCCCAAATCTTTTTCAATAAGGTTTTTTAATTTGACTTTGAGTATATCATAATAATCCCCTCAACAGTGTTATCTATTGCAAACAGCGATGTCAGAACTTGCAATAAATACCGTCATTGTGATAAGGAAGACAACTATTTGAAATTTTGATGCTGAATGAATGTAATATGATTATTTCAGATATTACAAATACATCTTTTCATTTAAATAGCAAACAAACTCTTTTCTCCGCAGGTTTTTGTTCATCCTTCTTGGACCCAAAGGGAAAGCAAAGTCATATCATGAGATCGGGAGAGCCATTGCCACACTCATGTCAGATGAGGTAAGAACAAACTGAAAACAATAAAATAGTAATTTGAGATATGTAAATACATATAAACAAAGCAATGTACAAGCAGTACATATAGTAATTACAACAGATAATCAAGGATAATCTGTTATGGTGTTCAATGCAGATGAAAAATATATGCTGGAAAAATTCTATTTTAGGGGTTCAATATCTTCCATTGGTGAAAGAAAATTACATCAATGATTCATCAACATGCTACCAGTGTGCGAGGTAATTTTTCAAACCTAACGCGGGTCAGGTTTTTGTTGATGAGTTCCATGCATTCAGCAGCGTTTCCCATCCCAGGTTTGCAATCCAAACCTTCGCATTGTGACGTCTCAGCATTTATACATTCAACCATACAGTATATTGTACCTTTTATTTTTGGTTGCACAGAACTGGAATGACCTACAGGACAAACTCATGCTTGAGTCTTGCCATGGTCTTTTATGTACATAATTATGATGGTCAACAAGACTGTATCATCTTATGTTCCTCTATAGCAATGGTGTTGAATCGTAGCCGGACATGAATGCACTTTTTCATAGAAATTTGTTGTGTTGTGGTTCTTTTTTGTGGGTTTTTTTCCCCCATCTGTGGATTTTGACTTTTGGGAGATTATCGTTTTCCATGTATTTGGCCCTGCTGCCCTGTGGTGTTCTACATGTTTTATTGTTCGTTTCCATTATTTCTGGTTTATTTAACTGTATGGTTCCTTTTTACTGCATTTTCTGTATCGCAATGATTGCCATCATTTTACAAAGGAATTTAAACTTAATTGGTTGTTTTACTTGAATTAATTACCTGTATTGACTTGATACTGAATACAAAAATATTTTAGCATGAATCATTAAAACGTCATAGCAGACAACAATTAAGAATGTGTACATGCTGGGTATACAGTATTTATACTAATTATGTACATGTTAGTTATTCAATATTTAAACTCATTGTCTACATGTTCGGCATAAAGTATGTAAATTACTTGTCTGCATGATCTACATCTGCAATGTAAACAAAACCTTCTCAACCTATTTGGTGACCAACTTTTGTTGAGGCTACACAAGACGTACATGAGGAGGAATGGAAAATAACAAACGTCGATCAGTTTATTCTTTGAGTTACAGAAATGTTAATCAGGGTGCTCTAAATCTCACCCATCAGCTTGGGAAAAAAAACAAACAGGAGAGATGGCATTGCTCCCAGTCTCATTACCCCTGCAACACTGCAACTAACGGATGGATTCACAACATTAGCTGGCTCCAGTTACAGTTTTATTTTTTCCACCACAAGGATTCCCCCCCAGACTTTATATTCTTACAAAAATATTTCTGGGATTACCTTTCGCCTGCTTGCCTATGAACACGAGCAGTACAAAGCCGACCACCCCACTCGATCCTTCTCCTCCCGGGTTGTCCACCCGTTTTGATAGTTTGCTTTTGGATCACTATGAGCCACCATTGTCACCACCATTTAACAGGAGTGCCCCGTACTGATGGCTATGGTTCTTACTTTCCTTTGTCTGTGAAGGTCTTCCACGATATTGCATACAAGTCCAAGGACAGACAAGATCTTCTGGCGGGCATCGATGAGTTTCTCGATGAGGTCATCGTCCTGCCTCCTGGAGAGTGGGACCCTGCCATCAGGATCGAGCCCCCAAAGTCTCTCCCATCCTCTGAGAAAAGGTTACCCGCCACATGGCCACATTATGGCCCCTCATATTCCGTCATGTTCCATTAGAACTGTCATATTTGAAACAACGTTGCATTCATGCCGTTAGGTCAGAGAGATTCATGTTGTGTGGTTTCGTTAGCCAACCCTTGAAGCGAAGGCATACAGTGGGTTTCATCAGTCATCATTTTGAGTGATTCCTGATATTAAAGATACAAAAAGTTACCATGTATTCACTGTATGGCCATAAGCATGTGGACATCTGCTCAGTGTACAGAAACTTTTGTCCATCTCAGTCCAAAATCATGAGTAATAAAAGGAGTTGGTCTCCACTTTGCTGCCCCCTTTCCTGTGGAAGGTTTGTCAGCAGATGCTGGAAAGTCGATGCGGAATTTGTTCCCATTCAGCCACAATAGCATTTGCAGAGGTTGGATAATAATGTTTGCGCAAGGCTTTTTGGTCAAGTCAAGATGACCTTATGGGTGCTGTGAATATTCATGGGTGCTTGCTCGCTTTGAACCAGAAGAAGCTTGTCAGGTCTTAGTGGCTTCAGGTGAAGTGACAGGCGACTAGGACTCCTTCCTGCCACTCAATCTGGGAGCGGGTGGTTAAGTACCCCAGCAGCACTTCCTGTGGCTCCAACGTTCAAGGGCAGAGTTGATGTTGTCACGATACATCCCGAGTGACCCAGCAGCAGGGCAGACATTTTCAAAAGGCCTATGACGGTTTTAGTTGACAAATTCTACTAAAAGGAAATTCTGCTACTCAATATCAGAAAGGGGTCCTTTTTAGGACGAACTCAACACAAGGCCTCTCTTATATCATATCACCGCAACAATTGAGCAATCCAACAGTTTAAGTTTTAACATTTGTTTCCAACCATTATATCTACATCACATCCATTGTCAGCGCTCAAAATATTGAACAGAATGTTATGTTGTCTCACCTAGAAAGAACATGTATGCTGGAGGCGACAATTCCCAGATGAACGGAGATACGCCTTATGATGGAGGCCCTGGAGGGGGAGGAGGGCATGCTGTTGGTGATGAACTGAAAAAGACGGGCAGGTAAACTATAACTGCAAATTATACATGACTGCTTACCATAATGAAATTAACCCTGGTAAGTAGTCTTATCAAACACCTTTTTTGTAAATATCTCTTTTTGGTCACAAATATAAAACAAATGACAGTATATTCTCATGCCTCCCTCAAGCGTGACATTATTTTTTCTTTAAACTCGACAATAAATGAAAAAGTATTGTGTTGTACCAACATACTTCACTGTAGATACCGAATACTGAAAACACACATTCCTTCATAATTTTCTCTTTGAATCAGAATTTACTCCTTGCTGAACAACATGACATGAGAACATAACATATATTTTCCAAAATGCTAAACTATAAATAAAGCCATAGAAATTCCACAAATATTTTATCACAGTGTATGATTAGGATTTCAGTTTATGACCAAACGTTTCAAATATATCTAGATTTGTTGATTGGCTGTAGACATGTTTGATTGGGCTGAGCCAAAATCCGTTTCTCACAAAAAATATGTCAATAAGAAGAGAAACCAGATGTGCCCCTTCTTTTTACAGGTTGTTTGGAGGCCTCATGCTGGATATTAAGAGGAAAGCACCGTTTTTTGCAAGTGATTTTTACGATGTTTTTCACATCCAGGCCCTGTCAGCCATTTTGTTTATTTACCTGGGAACTGTGACAAATGCCATCACGTTTGGTGGTTTGCTCGGGGATGCTACAGACAACATGCAGGTAAGTCATCTTGATTCTGAAACCCTATTTATGGGTCTGTGAGGAAACAATGTGATTAGTAAACAATGTGGTTCATTCTGAATTAAAATGAATTAAAGCAGCAATGCAAGGATCCATATAGAGAGGGAGGTGGATGGGGCGTCAAATGACCATATGGCTTGGCTGTGGTGGTTTTACTGTTTGGCAGGAAACCTCATGTTGACTTTCCTCATCCATTCCCATATGTACTTGATGATGATGTTTAGGATCCTTAAAACTGCAGTGTAGAACTGCAGAGGCAGTCCTCAGTCCTCTGAACTGCAGAGGCAGTCCTCAGTCCTCTGAACTGCCTCTGCAGTCCTCTGAACTGCAGAGGCAGTCCTCTGAACTGCAGAGGCAGTCCTCAGTCCTCTGAACTGCAGAGGCAGTCCTCAGTCCTCTGAACTGCCTCTGCAGTCCTCAGTCCTCTGAACTGCAGAAGCAGTCCTCAGTCCATTGAACTGCCTCTGCAGTCCTCAGTCCTCTGAACTGTAGAGGCAGGCCTTAGTCACCTGAACTGCAGAGGCTGAGTGGTCTGTGTGTTCAGGGTGTGTTGGAGAGCTTCCTTGGCACTGCTGTCTCCGGTGGTGTCTTCTGCCTGCTGGCCGGCCAGCCGCTCACCATCCTCAGCAGTACTGGGCCTGTACTGGTCTTTGAACGGCTGCTTTTCAATTTCAGCAGGTATCCTTACCTACTTGCTTCTCTGTTTGTGTGCATATTTATAGATCTTTTTCCACATATATTTCAAATGTTTTTGTTCGTAGCATATGAAACTCATACAGGGGAAACCCATAGACTGTACACCAGCTTTCTCCAATTGCATGATCATAGTTGGCACAGTACACGAAAGGAATAAGTATAACATCTATATTTCCAGACTTGAACATTTATAAAGAAAGCAGTACAGTTTTACAATTCTCCAACTCAAGTCGTGGAAACTTTTGTAAACACAAATCAATGATAATGGTCTTTACATAAACTGAACAAAGGCTAGAACCTATTCATTTTCAAACACCATGTTCCACTACAGGATTGAATGCATCGAATCATCTGCTGTTGTTTTTCTCCAGGGAAAATGAATTTGACTATCTGGAGTTCCGCTTGTGGATTGGCCTGTGGTCAGCCTTCTTCTGTCTGGTCCTCGTGGCGACCGACGCCAGCTACTTAGTGCAGTATTTCACCCGCTTCACCGAGGAAGGCTTCTCTTGCCTCATCAGCTTCATCTTCATCTATGATGCTTTCAAAAAGATGCTGAAGCTGTGCAATTACTACCCCATCAACCCAGACTATACGATCGACTACGTCACCCAATACGACTGCCTCTGCATGGCTCCGACGATCCTGGGTAAGGTTCTTGTCCGTCGGTTTTTGAATGGTCATTTGGGCTTTTGGTGGTTGCGTGTCTAGGCTAGTATGGGGTTTTTGTGGGCTATGCTGGGTGTCCTTTCTACATGATGTGTTTTCCGTTTGTGCCTCTGTGAAGCAAGAAATTCAAGTCACTTTTTGCAACGATTGCAGAGTTGAACCGAATTACATTTTAGGGGCAGAATGTCAGAAATTATATTTTGAGCATTCGGCAACCAGCAGAAGTGTTTGTCTCATTTGAGTATTATGCATGGCTGACCAAAACACCTGCATGAACACAACATGCTACACCAGTCAAAAGGAAAACGCAGAGGCAACAGAACATTGTAAACAAGCAGCACTTTTTTTTTTTGCACTGATGCATGTTGAATGCTCACTCAAGCAAACTGACATGTTGGCATTCAGCGATTTTTGTGGTTGCTATTACTAGCACACAATATCTAGAAAATTCCTAACTAGGGTCCAAAGTTAGTCCATAAGTTAGCTTTTGGCTAAAAAATGATCCTTTGCAGCCAGACCACCAGAACCTTGATCATTGCCTCAATGGGTGTAGACTGTGTTCCTCTACTCCTACTGAATATGCCAGCTGTATTTGGTTTGACACAGGTGTCGCCTCAAACAGGCTGTTTAGTGAGTGAAAACAGTGGAACAGGCAACGTCCTCAAGTTTCCAAATGTATTTGAATGCAATTTCTGAACTGTATTTAGACCAGCTGGGCCTTCTGACTCGACAAGTTCAATGGACTTCTAACACTTTCCAGATGTTTGACCAAAAGTCTGACCTTTCAGTCTTCCAAAGCTTTATTAGAAAAAGACCTAAAGTTACAATTCTTCCATGAGAATGAGTATGTATTAATTGGGTAAGGAGTCCATTGTAAAATATTTTGTTACTTGATATGTTGAGGAGTCAAATCAAATCAAATTTATTTGTATAGCCCTTTTTACACGCAAGCATGTCACAGAGGGCTTCACATATGCCCATAGAACAGGAGGTGAAACTCCTGTTGTTTAACATTGAAATATGAAGATTGTCCTTTTGGGTTCAAAAGAATATGTAGATCAATTTGTGTGTTGCATCTGAATGACAATTCTTTGTCATTTAGATCTTTCTCTTTTGACAAGTGACGTTAACATATATTTATTAACTTCCCTTTTACACAATGAATGCATAATTCTTACTCACACAATGGCTGGATCTTCTGTATATGACCATATGCATTTTATACTCACACAAAAACACACACAAACATGCACACACGTACACAAACACACACTAACATAAATACGCACTTGCACATGCACGCACACACACACACACAAGCAGTCTCTCTGTAAAATGTGATTGTCGTCATAAACCCAGTGGAGTTTAGTTTTGTCTGTATTAGCAGGTTGGTCCAGCTTCATTCAGACAATGATCCATTTACATATTGATGGAGAGTCTTGTACGTTTGATCAACTTATTATGTGAACAATGTAAATGTAAACATGTTTTGAAAGACTATTATTTAGTTAATGGTCTTTTTCTTTTCTTTTTACAATTCTAATCCAATGATTTACATTTCAGGGTTATTTGTCATGCTCGCAAAGTATATTTTGTAAATATACTAATGATAATATTAGTTGTGACATTTGATCGTGAGGCATGCTGTTGTTTTTCACAGAAAACAGCACTGAAGTTCTGGATGATCCTCTGGATGGCACATCTATCTGGTACTTTAACAACACAGACCTAGTGAGTAAGCCATCAGTAGCCTAACAACACAGACCTAGTGAGTAAGACATCAGTAGCCTAACACAGACCTAGTGAGTAAGCCATCAGTAGCCTAACAACACAGACCTAGTGAGTAAGCCATCAGTAGCCT
This sequence comes from Osmerus eperlanus, assembly GCF_963692335.1. Taxonomy (NCBI): domain Eukaryota; kingdom Metazoa; phylum Chordata; class Actinopteri; order Osmeriformes; family Osmeridae; genus Osmerus; species Osmerus eperlanus. The sequence continues at coordinate 4,107,935 of NC_085042.1, read as the reverse complement.
AACAACACAGACCTAGTGAGTAAGCCATCAGTAGCCTAACAACACAGACCTAGTGAGTAAGCCATCAGTAGCCTGACAACACAGACCTAGTGAGTAAGCCATCAGTAGCCTAACAACACAGACCTAGTGAGTAAGCCATCAGTAGCCTATTCTCTCCATCCTTTGGGAAGAAAGGATGGTGAAAGTGCAGCTTTTTTCCAACAGAATTGTTATTGTATTCCTACTACAAATATCTTTTGGGTATTCTCTTTGTGTTTGTGCTCTGCCAAAAACGGGCTGAAACATTACTGAGTTCCATCATATTTGCTTTACAGCCTTTGAATGCCACATGGTCATCCCTGTCCAAGAAGGAGTGTCTGAAGTATGGAGGGGAACTGGTGGGCAAGGCCTGCGACTTTGTCCCTGATATCGCCCTCATGTCCTTCATCTTGTTCTTTGGTACCTACACATGCTCCATGTGTCTCAAAAAGTTCAAGTTCAGCCCGTTTTTCCCAACCACTGTAAGTTGCTTTAGCCTTCCCTTAAGCTTTTTCCAGTGCATTTGATTTAGCTCTCTGTGCAAGATGGAACTGATGACGTTATACAAAAGGAATCTCCTCATAGCTCCTTGTCGGGTAGACTAGTTGGTTAAAGCATACCCAGGGATAGATTGCCTGTTTGGTAAAACATCTTCTGCCATCAATTACCTGTACATTTGCCTGTTAAGACTACAGAAAGGAGCCAGGCTTTTATTTTGAAAAATGTCTGGTCAGTTCTATGACCATGTAACAAATAGCATTGGTATGATCCTGTGCGGTGTATCTTTTTGAGTGTCTACTTGTCTGTTTTCAAAGGTGAGAAAACTCATCAGTGACTTTGCCATTATCTTGGCCATCTTGATTTTCTGTGGCGTAGATGCACTAGTAGGAGTGGACACCCCCAAACTCATCGTGCCAACTGAATTCAAGGTATTGTGTCTTTCAAATATATACAGTATCTTTCAGTGACCACTCAATAGTTTTAAGAACATAACTTTAAATACAATTACTGTAGCCCCCTTGAAATTGCATAAACCCAATAATCAATTCAATAATACAGTATAGTTGCAGTCTATAAATGTGTATGACATGGGTTGGATACTCTTTCATAGTACAAAAGAATAAGAATATGTTCAGTTCATAGCTGTGTCAATCCAACTAGCTCAGTGTATTCTTACCAGAGTGTGAGATATGTATAGATGTGTTGAATACAAATAATCAATACATAATATCGATGAAACAGATACCCAAACATGCATACAATTATAAAAGGCAGTGAAATTAAACTTGAGCCCAGGTGCACCAGAGCAAAAGTAATATTACATTTTTTAAGTCACTTGTAGCTTGTCCTTGTATATAAACATGCTGTACTTCTGACAGTAGTAGAAAGTGGAGGTCTAAGATGTACAAATGTACAGTCGCCGATTGCAGATCAAATGTGACGCCTTTGAAAGACAGACATATGCACACGTTTGGCTTGTAAAAGTGTAAAACACAAACAACCTGACACTAACGACATTCATAAAATGTGACTTGTAAAATAAGAAACCAAAGGATATCAAAATGACACGAAAAGCTGTTTCAATATTTACAGAAATTATCATGAGTCGTTAATGACGATGAGTTCCTCAGAGTACGTCCCACTTCCCCCACCCCCACCCCCACTAACATATGTTCATTAAGATGCCAGTGAAATGATTTGTGAGCACTAAGTGTCCCTGACAAATGGCTTAATCTGATCCTGGATGTGTGTTGGGTATGTCTTGACGTCAATTCTGTGATGCTTCATCTGAGATGACCAACCAACCTGCTCTTCCAATTCCCCCCCCCCCCAATTTGCAGCCAACGAGCTCCAAGAGGGGCTGGTTCGTGCCTCCCTTTGGAGGTAACCCCTGGTGGGTGTACCTTGCGTCTGCGCTGCCTGCCTTGCTGGTTACCATCCTGCTTTTTATGGATCAGCAGATCACCGCCGTCATCGTCAACAGGAAGGAGCACAAGCTGAAGGTGGGTAAGACCGCTGACGTTGGCGGGCCCATTTGACTCCGGAAAGCATTACCATGGTCCATTAGATACCCGTGGGTACAGGAAAATACGTGCTGGGCTCAGGGGAGGTGCCAGTTGGACACATGCTAAATGCAGTTTTTTTTTTTTTCAAGCAATGACGGACTAGAAGTGTTTTTTTTCCCCCCAGTTGTCCCTGCGGACAGATCGAGCAGATTGAGGGGAAATACATATGACCATAGATGTACAGTCATTATCTGTATGACACTGTTCAACTGATACATTTGAATCTCATGAATCTCTAAGACAATACTGGGCTTAGAAGCAAGTTGATTTCGATGAACTCTTGTCATTTGAGACACTTGTGAACTATTTGAATGTGTTTATTGTACATCTTCCTTTATGTGCATCTCCTCAATAGCTTTTTCTTTCCTGGGGGGGGGGGGTAACAGAAAGGTGCAGGTTATCACCTGGATCTCTTCTGGGTGGCGGTCCTCATGGTGGTCTGCTCCTTCATGGGGTTGCCATGGTACGTGGCTGCTACCGTCATCTCCATCGCACACATCGACAGTTTGAAGATGGAGACGGAGACGTCCGCCCCGGGAGAGCAGCCCAAGTTCCTGGGCGTGAGGTAGGCACGCCACATTTCAAGCATAAACACCGTCTGGTGAGCAAATGTGTGTGTGCAGCACACCAAGTTTATAAACACATCATACTACTCTCATGCTAAGCAGCATATTTACGTTTCATTCACCAATGACAACTATAATTATGATTGATGCTAGTAATTAGCACTTGAACACAATAACATTACTTCTCTGGTCATCCAAATGAGTATTAAGGTGAATTATTTCATGATTAGCACATGCTAGCTCTTGCTAGTAAATCAAATGTTAAGAGCCATCAATAAAGGCCTGCGATATATTTACAATACCACAAAGACGTTTTTCACAGTGGAGAGTCTGTGCCAAATGTTTAGCTTGTTAGTCTTAGCCCTAGGAGGGTGCTGGTGTTACAGCTGTAAGCTGAGCAAACAAACGTGTTGAGCTATCTGTCCCCTAGGAACGTTCAGTTTTCAGTTGTTTTCTCACTTTGGGAGAGTTTTAACAAAGTCACTTGAACTTCAAAAATCTTTTAGTGTTAGCCACAGGCTTTTATTATAGGAATCTGAGTGTTGAGAGTATCTTGCTTCGAAGACATTTTCAACCGAGTTCAAAGAGTTTTTCCAAGACTGAGAATTTGCATTTGGGCACGTTTCACAATGGCACCTTATGCATATTTGCTAAATGTAATTATCCGGTATTATCTATTAATTACAGTAGATTTGACGTGACGTGTGGTTTGTTACTGTAAACGCATTCAAAGGTGTATCAGGTCTATCTATTACTTAGACTTTATTCTGTATGACAAATGTCATTGTTTTTTTTTCTTCAATAGAGAGCAACGAGTAACTGGTGTGTGCGTTTTCATTCTGACTGGACTGTCTGTCCTCATGTCTCCTATACTCAAGGTGAGGATGTTTGTGTCTCATTCGGCTGTGCATTTATTTAGGAATCTGATTTCTGGGGATTGTGTCTATAAATGTGTCTATAATGTGAATCGTTCACACAGAAATGACGCAACCTCACACTCTCAAAATAACGCTCAAAACCCAGAACACTGTAGTACTATTTGTCCACAATGCTTCTTTTTTGACAGTTCTTTTTATAACTTGACAGTTCAGTGACCGTAGACCATCCAGTAAACTGTGCTCACCTTGCTGTTTGTTCCATCAGTTCATACCCATGCCCGTGTTGTATGGAGTCTTCCTCTACATGGGTGTGGCTTCCCTCAACAGTGTGCAGGTAATTTCTGCCCTCTCCCGTTAGAAGGCTTTCTGTGGCAGGTGACTTCTTTAGTTATCATGAGTCATTATTCAAGAAAGGATACAGTCATTTTTGAAAAGACCATCTGAAATACTCCTTCAGGAATGGCTTGGGGTAGTAACTTTGAAACCCATTCACACCAAGCATAAAAAAATCCTTGGACAGTGACACGTCTAGTTATTTTCCTTCCGATAGCAGTTTTAAGGTTGCAGTGCAGACTGTCAGCTTTAATTAAGGGTTATTTAAGTCCAAGTCATGAAAGAAATTTGTTTTACTGTTGGATCATCAAAAGTTAGTGCAGCCATTTCACCAACAGTACTAATCCATGTGTCGGCTTGGTGGTTGTTAATGGCTCATTCGGATACGAACAGCATAATAAGTATAAAGTTACTATGGAATTCATTACAGTTTGGCGGGCAAAGTTATTTAACATACAGACAAATTTAACAAACTTGGTATGGTGAAGGTTGGGCGTTCTAGTGGTAAGTGGGACTCCATGGCCGGTTAGGGAATCGGGCTAGTAATTTGAAGGTTGCCAGTTTGATTAACGGCCGTGCCAAATTACGTTGTGTCCTTGGGAAAGGCACTTCACCCTACTTGCCTCGGGGGGAATGTCCTTGTACTTACTATAAGTCGCTCTGGATAAGAGCGTCTGCTAAATGACTAAAATGTAAACATCCAGTGCCTTCTTCCGCACGTTTATAACCTGTCCCACGAACCCTTCATAACCTCCTCGGCAGTTCATGGATCGTCTTCAGCTGCTCCTGATGCCAGCGAAGCACCAGCCTGACCTGGTGTACCTGCGCCACGTGCCCCTGAGGAAGGTCCACCTCTTCACCTTCATCCAGGTGCTCTGTCTGGCTCTGCTCTGGATCCTCAAGTCCACAGTGGCTGCCATCGTCTTCCCAGTCATGGTAAGGTCCGAGCCTTCATGTTGAGCCTTCCTCTAGCAAAGATAAAGACCAAGATACAAAGTTGTTTTTTTTATTTTTTTTTACATGGTTTTGAGTTGTGTAAAGAAATCCAAAGGGGTCTGGTTATGTTTCTCAAACCTTTCCTCCTTTACAAACCTGTTAAGTTCAACTCGTACCAAAATACAGTACATCTGTATTCAAGTAAAAAGTATTTCATAGATTAATCTAAAAATAAAAATGATATACTGCTATTGATATACATACACAATATCAGATTTATAATACAGAATTCCTGTATTGGTAAGATCCCCATCCACAGATTTTTCAATCTACCCTTTAGACAAAATACTTACAGTATTTACTAAGATATTTTGTTACAACCTGTGTTGTAGAAGAAAAAACAGGTTGTAACAAAATATCTTAGTAAATACTGTAAGTATTTTGTGTTTAATGAAACCTACACCCTTGTTAAACATTCAATCTATTGGTTCTGTGTGGTTTACGTTAGTCAAGATGCTGACTTAACAGCTCTAAAGGGTAGATTGAAACAGCTGTGGATGGGGATCTTACCAATACAGGAATTCTGTATTATAAATCTGATATAGTGTATGTATATCTTCTGGCTGTTACACTGTGGACTGTATTCATGAATGACTTTTGAAATGTCGCTTTTTGCAACTTTTTAGATCCTTGCGCTGGTAGCTGTGAGGAAGTTCATGGACTACATGTTCTCCCAGCACGAGCTCAGCTTCCTGGATGACATCATCCCAGAGAAGGACAAGAAGAAGAAGGAGGATGAGAAAAGGAAGAAGAAGAAGAAGAGGGGGAGCGTCGACAGTGACGTTGACGATGTGAGAATTCTCTCTCTTTTAAATGGTTGACGAAGAAAGCAAATTAATTGGTGGTTTTCTTTATGGAATTATGATGAACAATTTAATTTAAAGGTGTGCGTAGATGTGTGTGCGAGGGTCCTTGTATATACAGACCCTAGCATGGCCTTCCCATAACGGTTGCAGAATTCAGGTTCAGGAAATCTTCTTCCATTGCTGTCTCCCCCCACAGTCTGACTACCCTTACAATGAGAATGTACCCAGCATTAAAATCCCCATGGACATAATGGAGCAAGAGCCCTTCTTAGGCGATAAGGCCTCCGACAGTGAGTACACCTGATCTGTCCTGACCGATGCGCTTTCTCAGAACGGAGGAATTAAAGGGAACTTCCCTTTTCCACCCTCACCACTGCTCTTGCTTTCCAGCTTCCACTTGCCTCAGGGCCTTTCCTTTTGTTGGTCCTCTATCGGAGGACGCGTCCGTCACTACCAGTCTTTCTCACAGCTTAAGTGCATTCCATGAATTGTTGTCCTCGTTCTTTTCTCTAATCTGCTCCTTTGCTCCCTGTCTTTCACGCCACTCCATTTTCTTTCGCCACTTAAACGGCTCCATGAGTTATAATCTCTCTCTTAACCTACAGTCTGAGGCGACGCTTTCACACAGGATAAAAAAAAAAAAGATTGATTCATTTCAGTTCCTGCTCCGATGCTAACTTCTAATTTACTGTGAGGGGGGGAAATTATGTTAGGATAAAAAAAAACAAAAAAAAACAAACCTCACCGTAAGCATGATGTCTAGATACTGTACAGGAAATGCATCTTAACCACGTGTGAGCTAATAGTCCGGGGGAACCTTTCCCTCCACAGGAGACAAGTCCCCATCATGCCAACACCACTCTTCGTGCTGAGAAGCTTCGCTACTACCAGGACAACTGCTTGTCAAGGTGATATCTCGTTCCCAGCCATGAAGCTAGCAACATGCAAGAGTCAGGAAAGGCCACAATAGTCTGTGGGAAAGGGGAGGGGGGGGGGGAGAGAGGGAGGTCTTACTTTCTCATCTGGCATCTTTCAACGTGAAGTCCTGCTGGGGGGGGCAGGGATCTGTCAGTACCTGTGTCATGTAAATCAGACATTACTTCAAAACATTGGCTCATTATTTCCTTGGCATGAATTGATCATTGTAGTCTTTAGATCAGATTTACAGTTTAATCTCGGACGAGCATAACGTACATTACCCTAAAAGAAAAACACCAGCATTGGGGTTGTAATCATCCATCCGCAGTGGCCACAGGCTGTGGATAAGGTCAATTTGGCTGACGCGTGCAGAGCCAATTTCAGAGCAAGATGGCATCTTACTGTAAATCACACAAACATAGATTCACTTAATAGCAGATAGAAGGCATGGCTGTCAGGCTTACATTAGTAGTTCACCCACAGTCTTTCTGACTTGTAAGAGAAATGCAGGACAATTACAGAAGATCAAAGTGATTGCAGTGATTCAGTACATATAGTTTTTGTATAAATGTGAATGAATTAGGATTAATCCAGTTTAATAGGAATGCTCCCCCAATATAAATGTCACTATTGTAAATTGTATGTTCTGTGTGTCTGTTTTACAGCCCTGAAATGAGTCCACTTAAATCTGTGCCTCAGATTAGAATAGACATCGACCCAGATGACAACGGATACTACTGGAAGAGCCACGGGTCAGAGACGTCCCTTTAGACATCACACTGCCTCCCACTAGCCTTGCTCGTCCTCTCACACATGCTGAGAAGACCTAGAATACTCACACTTAAGTTCTCTTTCCTCTTAATTACGTATCTCACTTTTACACAAAACCTAACCAAACCGTCAAGTTTAAAGTTCAACAAATGGGATGCAGGCGTAAACGGAATGAACCCATCAAAGATCAAATAACTTAATTTTCTATAGACTTTTTTGTTGTCTATTGGTGGGGTGTGTCTTGCATACTTGAGCATTGTGTCTGAGAGGTGATTTCCTTACTACTGTTCTATGCAATCCTTATACCATCTTGATTGATAGATATGCTGCAGCTTTTTATGACCACACAGGGAGTCCCTTCCTGATCTGTTTTGTATTGCTCTTTGACTTTTTATATGTAAAAAGTACAATGTAAAAGGAATGACTGTAATCAATTTCAAATTGTAGCAGGAGAGAATATTTTTATTTCACTTTTCTTTGTAGCTCTACCTCTTGTTTTAAGTTCAAGGCATTATATAAAACAAATGCCATGAGTTGATTTTGGATGCAGCATGACATTTTAATATTTGTTGATCTCTCCATTGTGTTCATTTAGGGAAAATGGTTCAAGAAATATATATTACTGTACTTTGATTAAAAAATAGAGAAGTAACAAATTATTGTAATTTAATTCATGTTTAAACAATATTTGGTCTTTGATTATTTTGTATTTTTCATTGCAGTGATTGTAACTCATGGTTAATTTTCTCATGTTTGTTTAAAATGTGTTCACATCAACACATTCTCTTTTATTATGTGTTCAACTAACTTGACACAGTACATGTAATCTTGGAAAATAATTCCACTGTTGTATTTTTCTCCCCTTTCCTTACTTCCTGATTTTTCTTACTTCCTGCTCTTGTCGTGTTCAGCTTTGTGTCTTTAAGTATGTACAACATTCCTCCAGATAACTATTTGTTTTCTTAAGCCAAACTTGATCAAACTACGATACATATCAAACAACTGCTTGCACTGCACACAATTAATTTACCGAAGTGGCTTAACAGAGGGGGATCCAATCATTGCAATCAAATCATCCTACAAGGGAACGAAACTAAATGAATGTCAACCCTTGAAAGTGGAGAGCTGGGCTTCAGCCTACAGAGCATCTCACAGTTGCCATTTAACTGGCACTGAGGAGTCAGACCATGTGCAGAATTTGGAACAAGGTACAGCTGTTCTCCTTGGCATTGAAACTAACTTTCAATGCAAAGAAGTGAAGTGCAGGTACCCATGTTCCAGCCCTTTCATTCCAGCGTGCGTGCTGGTTTGGCCACTCCTGGACCCCAGATACAGCCTGCACGTAGACTTTGGCCAGCCACCGAGTTGAGCCATGCATGTCCCTGTTATGGGATAAAAAAATAAAAAAAAGGTTTTGTTTGCAATCTGGAATTTTTGGTTGACTATTGATGGTCAGTATTGCTCGGTGAGTGCCAACATGGCTTATGTGGCAACATATTTGATAACATATGTCAATCCTGAAGAGCATATCAACTCCATATGTTTTATGTCTGTGACCATTTAACCTTTTTCTTTCTATGGATATCCTGTATATAAAGTAATATTGGAACACAAGATGCAAGATATTATTTCTTATCATACAGCGTTTTATCTGTCTCAATAGATCAGCACAAAATAATTTATACAGTTTGAAAATCAGTATTATAACCATTGAGTGTGGATATAAGTAACTTATGTCTGGGACATACTTAGTTGAAATATACATTGTATACAGTAATATACAGTAAGCATGTTGGACTATTTCTGTAACATGTAAGTACAATAAACTAAAGTTTAATTAGTGTTGAATACTGATACAATTGGAATTATGAAATGATTTATTTTAGACTTTCTATTTTTCAAATGAAATGTATATTAAAAACGAACTGAATTAATCAAATGTACATCGTATCTTGTCCATCCCTCTTCTGTTTCAACTTGTAGTAGAACACCAATTAAATTGGGTTATATAAAAAGGTAACAATAGCGTTAGCAAGGCTTTAACGAAATGCTGTTCATACAAATATTTAAGGCTGTATCAAGAATTTACTTTAAAATAAGAAACAGATATACTTTGTTACTGCGTGGAAAGACAAATACATTGCAAGGCTGTTTGTAACATCTTTATATATTAAATACTTGCAATCTAATTATATTACAATATCAACAATCACTGTGTTTCTATAATGTCAATTATAAATTTTGCCAACTGTAAGGTAGATCAAAAAACAGCTTTATTCATTGACAAAGACTAGCCGAAGTCTTTTTCTGGGTAATACAAATGGCACCCCCCTGTGCCATATGCAGTAATGTGCATCTACAAAGATGCATATGAAAAGAATCATGAAATGAACAACTTGAATATGATTGTTTGAGGAATTTGTAGTTTAGAGGCTAAAAATAAGATTGGCAAAATATGGATATATTTGAAATACAACCAATATATAGAAACAGTATAATAGCAACCCTGACCTGCAAAATCGTTTTGAGAACTCATAGGGTTGTAAAGGAGAATGGAAATGAAAATGTAAAGCTGTTATTAGAAACACACAGTATGAAGGCAAACAGTGACTGTAGCTCAGTGGTAGAGCCCCAGGTCTGACCATTACATTTAGTCATTTAGCAGACGCTTTTATCCAGAGCGACTTACAGTAAGTACAGGGACATTCCCCCGAGGCAAGTAGGGTGAAGTGCCTTGCCCAAGAACACAACGTCATTTTGCACAGCCTGGGAATCTAACCAGCAACCTTCTGATTACTAGCCCGATTCCCTAACCGCTCAGCCACCTGACTCCCTATGTATGTGACCATGTTGCTTTGGATAAAAGTGCAGGCCTTGATATATAATTTACTGCCAAATAAAACATAAGTAGTTTCTACTTTTTATATCAAGAGACACAAACATGTTTCTGTTGAAAGAAATAACGAATCTCAATATTTCCTGACCAAAGACTTTAGAATTTACTAACCATTATTAATCTATAGGTTTGATTATGTCCAGGTAGAGATCAATAACTTGCCTAATTTGAAACGAGATGTTTCTATTACTGATTATTACACTAAAAGCAATTATATCACCATTGAAAGTTCTCTAACAGGATATGCCATTAGTAAATTGACAAACAGCTGAGTTAAGTATTAAACCTTACCAATACCAAAGCAACTTCAAAGGCAAATAAAGCATGCTATGTTGGGGAAAACGGTTTCATTGAAATGCACTCTAACATGGTGAATACCTCTTACCTTAGCTGACAGTGCCCCCTACTGCTGATATGGCATTGGCTCAATCGGAGGAGTGTAATTAACATTTTGGACTTTCGATAACATTTAGAGGACAACCTGGAGAGTCCATATTTATAATTGTTATAATCCAATTTAAATTAGGCCTACATAAACATTTCAAAATGCTATTGCATATCTACCCATATACTAATAATTACAATTATAGGCGAACATCTGCTTTTCCTGTGATGAAAAATTCGGGTAGCCTATATATAGGCTACCAGAATTTTTTTTTTAATAGTATGTTTATAAACCAACAACTAGCTACTACATTTACATTTACATTTAGCAGACGCTCTTATCCAGAGCGATTTACAGTAAGTACAGGGACATTCCAGCTACTAATAAACATGATTAATCCACCACCCCCCTGGTCGTGACACTACAGCGTAATCCCCCTCGTCTCTACTGGGTTGCGCGAGTTGTACTGTTTCATTAGTTGAGGCATCATTAGAAGGGCGCTTACAGGATTACGCACATATGAGACGGCAATACCAGTTATCATTTCGCCTATTTCACGGCCGTTCAAAGACACTTTTAGTCGTTATTTGAAGGAAAACTTCACTTATTCACAGGATTCATTTAATAAATTAATGGACATTTCGCTCCTGCGTTTAACAAAGGTAAGTGTATTTGAGTGGGCAGAAACAATGTTTGTATTGTTTTATTTAAAATATTGAATTATATAACCTGTTTTTACTATATTAAAAATAAATCAACTTTTCTGACTATCCATCTTTATGACTTCGCCATCGTTTGATAGGCTATTGACTGTATCGTTTATATTCCACTACAAATATGTCGTTGCAGTATTTAGTTTTTTCGAGACTAAAGTCAATGACCCCGTTATCGAAAAATTCAGTGTCGGTTTTTAGGTCCGCTTTGCAAAGGTGATATTCTATAACCTATTTGTAAATGAATATGCAAAGTGCTTCAGTGAGAGTTAATCTCGAAGTGCAACACAGTTTCCTCCAATCATTTCAAAACCCTTTCTTTTTGCGTCGTCCTAACTTGCAAAGCCAAAAAAATTAAATATAAAAGTGGGCCATGAGAGCAGAACGTTAAAAACGGCTATAACAAAACACTCATCAAGACTCTAATGGGAAACTCATTGCCTTGAAGGACCATAGGACAAGTACATACAATAATAAGGCAGGGAGTGTAGGAAATAAATCCCACCTATGGACTGGAAATCAAAATCATACTTAGTTTATAGCCCTTTTTAAGGGCAAACTAACTAAATCTAAACTCTCAAAGACCACAAGAAAACTCACTGAAACTCAGAAAGAAACCTCAGGGTGTGCAGTTTGGAGAGGGATCTGGCAGTTGGTCATGCAAAATGCTGCAGACTATGGCTGGAAACTTTTCCAAAGGATAAAAATCCATCTAAAAAACTAAATAGTCTGTGTCACACAATTGCCCTGCAGGGCATCAACACGTCCTTTAGAAATGATCCAGAAGATGGTATGGAAGAAGTGGGGATGGTGGCAGCAATTGCACAATATGCAGGAACATGGGTTCAACACTGCTGAGAATGAGTGTTCTGGGTCTGTGAATGCATGCAGTATTATGTCCCCTAAAGGGGGAGGTCTAGACCTCTAATCAACACATCTGGTGTGATTGTGGAAAGGAGGTCCGCTGAAGTCTGAGTGTCATGCCCGAAGTATCTTGCCAAGAGAGTGCAGCATTCCCAGCTTGGAGATACCAAAGTTTTGTTTCAATTTACAAAATAGTGTTCTACTTGTTGTGCAGTTCCAGTTCTTGCTCGATCGATGGCTGCAGGGCTTAGCACAGATCAACATGGCAGCAAACACGTTTCGATTTATTGGTTGAGAAACGCTCATCCCAGGGGCGTAGCCAGAATAATCTTTTTGGGTAGGCCTAGAAAAATATGGATAGGCATCTTTTCATTTTTTTTGTTACTTATTTACTTTGCGATGTGCACCCGGTGCACCCGGTAGGCCTTAGAACAAATTGGGTAGGCCTGTGCATACACAGGCCTACCCGTGGCTACGCCCCTGGCTCATCCAAACAACTTTCCAGTTGATGCAAAACCTCATTGAGTGTTGAGCAATACACCTGCCGAATTTCAACTTCATATAATTCCCGGTTCTAGAGATAATCAAGACACAGACAGAGACTCCTGCCTTTATAGTTAGGATCAGTGCAGTGCCCACATTTCATTCCTTGTACATTAAGTTTTGTACTTCAAAGCCAATTTTGGGGCTCGTGAAAAGTGTACAAGGATCTATTTGAAATTCATTAGAGTTGTAATTCACTGCATGCAATTTGCATGCTTCCATTGCATGATGTTTTCATTCCGACACCACACGTACGAACATTATCCTTCACACTGATGACTATGAAGACCACACATCATGGTATTTATCCCAAGGACCATGTGTTTGGTTACATTTGGATTATATTACTGAGATCAACATTATTAACTACATCCAGTATAACTAGCAAAATATTAAAATAATGTATAGTTTACTATCTAGTTTCTGTTTAGTAAAAAAAACGATATAAAGAAAAGCATTTCAAGTGTTTTGCAGTCAAAGAAGAATTTGGGTTTAAGCTTGATTGCTCTTGTGGAATGTTCATAAGGTTTTCCCATCAATCCAAAAATTCCTGTTACTATAACTCCTACTCCAAACCATTATTGCAAATGACACTGATAAGTCCCCATTCATTTTTGCTAATTCCCACAAAATGTCTATTCCCCTTTCATATCAAAATAACGTCAAGTTCTAAACCTTTTCTCCCGTTTTCAGGTGTAAAATGAATGACGGACTTGAGACAAACATCACTTTTGTATATGACAACAGGACTTTTACAGACACCTTCAAGGAACACCTCATACCCAAGAGCAACATAACCTATGTGGGATTTTACCTTCACCAGCCATCCATAGCAGCCATATTTATAGTGTCCTACCTTCTAATCTTCCTGGTGTGCATGGTTGGAAATGGAGTTGTGTGTTTTCTTGTGCTGCGGAGCAAAAACATGCGGACTGTCACCAACCTGTTCATTCTCAACCTGGCAGTCAGTGACCTTCTAGTTGGGATCTTCTGTATGCCTACCACACTTCTTGATAACATAATTACAGGTGAGTAACAAGACGCTTTTATCCCAATATATCTATGTTTCATCCCCACCACACCCCTCTCTAAACTAGGGCTCGTTGTTTGTCGATGTTGAAGGCGATTGAATGCAAAAGTGGCAGGGTTACCTAGCCAGCAACTTGCCTCTTGATGAACTGACTGAGAAATGTTTACAGCTACTGTCTGACATAAAAACAGATGTTTCAGGTAATATAGGCCTTTTTAGGCAGGTGATGGTAGCAGTGGCATTTTCCAGTTTGCTGTTAAATGCTTAGTCATGTATATACTATCATTCATTGTAAAATGTTGTATTTATTTTATGTTTTTGTTTCCAATGATGTAGTATTCCTTCATGCTATGTGTGTGCTTTGTGATATGTTGGCACTTCACATTCTCCAGGAGAGTGCTCGATCGTCTCATTACAGAGAGGTCAGGGAAGAATTTGTACAGTTCTCCTATATTGGCCCAAATGGGGGCCAATATAGGAGACCTATTACAATATTTGTATTACAATGTTTAAGCTTCTGTTAACTTTGACAGGATGGCCATTTGGAAGTTTGGTGTGCAAGATGAGTGGCATGGTTCAAGGAATCTCGGTTTCCGCATCGGTCTTCACTCTTGTTGCCATTGCTGTTGACAGGTAATGCCAATATATTTTGTTGTTGTGTAATGTATTGGATCACATCCTGCATTTCATGGTTAAACATTTTAATGAGACATTCTCACCCAACATTCTCAAAAAAATTACTGCAGAATACTTATTAGGTTCTGATACAGGTACCTAAGCATTGTTGATATGGGTAGATCATTAATTATCAAAGTGATGGTTTAGTCAAAGACTGTCAAAATCCCCCCGAAACTATAAAATATTTCTGCCATATCACAGACAATCACAAAGACCTTTAGAACATCAGCTCACATATGTACACATATTAGCTAGTTTTCAAGTAACGCATCTGTTAAAATATTTAGCATTCTGGATAACTGTTTTAATGCAGGACTACACAGCTAATTCAGTATCTGACTGCTATGACATGAAGGACTAGCCGTGGGTAATATAGAGTAACAGTGCAGCAGCTAGTTTAGAAGATAGTGTTTCACTTTGTATTTTCATAAATAATTCACAAATTCAACATCAATTTAGGACATTATGAATGTAAATCTCAACGCTGTTCATACTGTAGGAGTGAAAAACGAAACACCACTTTTCCACTGTAATAGACTTGTCTTTTTTACCCCCCTTTTCAGATTCCGATGCATCGTCTACCCTTTCAAGCAAAAACTTGCTCTGTCAACAGCCACAGTGATCATAGTGATCATCTGGGTCCTGGCTGTGTCCATCATGTGTCCCTCTGGGGTCATGCTACAAGTGACAAAGGAGCAAACCGTCCGTATCCTACTGGGAGACGGCAACCAAACACGCCCTTTTTACTGGTGCAGAGAAAACTGGCCAAGCCAAGAAATGCGTAAGATTTACACCACAGTTCTGTTTGCCAACATCTACCTTGCGCCTTTATCCCTCATTGTGATCATGTACGCCCGTATCGGCATTACTCTGTTTAAAACTGCGGTTCCAACGGTTGGCAAGCCTGGCCACGATAACCGCAATATGGTGTCAAAGAAAAAACTGAGGGTCATTAAGATGCTTTTGATCGTAGCATTACTGTTCATCGTGTCCTGGCTCCCCTTGTGGACACTGATGATGCTGAGTGACTATGCCAGACTCACCGAGCATCAGCACCGAGTCATAAACATTTACATTTACCCCTTTGCACACTGGCTGGCTTTCTTCAACAGTAGCGTGAACCCGATTATTTACGGGTTCTTCAATGAGAATTTCCGCCGGGGGTTCCAGGCGGTCTTCAAGTTCAGCTTGGGCACGGCCGAGGGGCACGGCCGACAGACCTACTCACACGGAGCGCTGGAAAACTCTGTGCTGCCCGCCAGCCCCCAGGCCAGCACAAAGCCTTTGTCCATCAACACTGTGGACGACAATGGACGGGTCATTGAGCAAGATGTAGTCATGGATGATCTGAAAAGGGTCTCTCGAAGCAGTGATAGTGTGACTGTGTTCTCTATTTGAGGAGAGGATTGTAAACATCCTCTGGGGGGGAAGTTGTGTAAAACATTTGACGTCATGCAAAAACATGACGCAAACATGGTGGTTTCATGAGTTCATTCTGGTTGTACTGCATTTACTTCATCAAGATGCTTCAGTCGGACTTATGTAACTCTGAAATGGAGGATGTGTTTATATGACATTCTATTGAGCTCTTAGCTTGATTTTATATCTCAAAACATCTCATTCAACTGAGTTCTCATAGAGACTATACAGTGCAGTTTTAGTGGTGCCCTATTGAATCGGTACATTTTCAGTACATGTTTAACATTATGTTATGTGATTACTAGCCTTGTGAGTCATTTAGCATTTTTACTTTCTGCAAAAGTCTGTACTGTATTGTACTAGTAACTTTGGGAATTAATGAGTTTAAGCAAAGACAATAAATCAAACATTTTTTGGAAGTCTGCCGCTTATATGAAAACTATTTGACATTCTGATCATATCTCAAAGAACAGTGAAATAGTAGTAGTAATAGTGAAAATGAGTGTGGATTACCTGATAAACCAGTACAACGAAGCGTGCAACAAACACTAAATGCTTAATTATGAGGGGGTTCTATAGGGTCATATAATTGACCATTAATTGCTGGCATTCCTTGTCCTATGGACACTGACATGAAATCTCAACAGTAGATCTTATTGAGGGCTAAACAATACGGAAAGCCAGTGAACTTAATGAGCCATGCCCCTCGATGAATAGCTTGCTGTTCTATTGATTTGTGTATTTAATAAATCCACTATGCCATTCTTTTATATTGCATGCTGTAAACCTTAAAAGGAAAGGTCTCAAGATGTAAATACATTAACATTCGTCTTACCATGGATATCAAGTCACTAATGATGATTGGGATCTCATGATGTTATTCATGGTTGTTGCTTCTGCACTCCTATTGGTTCATGTCTGGTTCAATATAAATGCCAGTTGTCTAGTATAAATAGAAGACATCTAAAGATGAAGTATTTGTTGCATTGTACAACGTCTAAGAATCCTAGACATTAGCGATGTGGCTTTAGCTATGTCCTGTGACGTAGGCCAATAACAGCAACTATAATCTAATCTGCTTTGGGTGACCCTGTGATTGGAGGGAAAGGACTGGCTGAGAATTACTGCCACATCTTTCTATACTCGACTCTTCTGTCATCTACATTGGTTGGCTACTGTCTTTAAATAAAATGTTGGTCTCATGTCATTGTTCTCTTTAAAAACTACAAGGCAAACAATGATTACACACTTCTCATATTGACATACACTTGTCACACATTTATACAGTTTTCATACAGACATGAAACCGAAACCATATACCTGATTTGGCATTAGCTGTAAGGGTGACATTTTCAGTGCACTGAGCTAGGAACAACTGGGACAGCTTACATCTTTGTCAATTAATACAGGAAACACCTGTCCAGAGGCTTTTGGAAACGATGTCCAATGTTGTACCTTCAGTTTTAAACCTACATAAACTACATACAATTTGTGAAATGTTTAAAAGGTCATTGCCACACTTTCTTACAGATATGAATAAAAACAGCCACGTTATTATTCAACGTATTTAGAGGAAGACCTTGTATTAACCTAACATTGGGATTTGGATTTAAAGAACTGCCCAGGGCCTGTTTGTTATCAAAATATCCATGTTTATTCCTTGTGTGGATGGATGTGACATCAGCTCCCTTTGCTGAATGACAGTCGTGCACTCAGTCAGCTGTGCTGTGAACTGTAGCGTGAAGTCTGTGCATGGCTGCTCACAGAATTCTCTCTCTCCACACTACTGGGGTATTCTACCCCCCCCCCCCCCCCCCCTCATTATCAATTCTGCTCCAGTGTATCCCTGACTGTCCCCTTCCAGCATCACTACAATATAGGTCAGTGCCAGCCGTATTCGTACAACTACCCTGTACCGCCGTGACTCCACGGATACATCTGTTAGTGCTTGGATGACCGGTAACCTCGATCCTGACCTTTGCGATAAACTGTTTCAGGTCTCAATGATCCAGCCCGACACAGGTACATCGGGAAAAACATGAAGTTTATGGCCTCTGACTTATCGACATCCCTACCCCAGTTTACCACCAACGTGTGCATGACAAAGTTGGCATGATAGAAAAGAGGACGGTTACATAATACACATTTTACCATCGCTGGTATTAACTACAGTCAACATGTTCTGACCTTTTGGGTCGAACACCAATTGCATTTAATTTGTTGTTTGATCTGTCATATGGGTCAGATTAAACCTACTTTGTTGTTAGTTGTGTAACATTCTATTAATACAACACAAAAATAAAATTGTGTACTCTATTCAGTCCATGGCACTGGCAACGAACGAGTTGGAGCAGTGATGTTAAGTCTAGAGGAGCATGTGGTCTGAATTTTGTTTGTATATTTCATACCTTTCCTACTGTTAAACACGATACTGAAATATTTAGAGTAGGCCTATGGCACATTTGCCTTTAAATTAAGAAATAATGCCTGCCACATTGTTATATTGAAAGGCAATTTTTCTTATTATAGCAGAAACGTCGGTTAATTAGTTGAGGTCAAGTTGTCTATTCGAGTGTAGATCCTTGTATTTCGGGACTGGGAAATTGGTGAACGGAGCTTACCTTTAAGAGCGAGATAACGACAACTAGGACGCTTTCGGCACAACACGGGCCAGGTTACCAATCCCACCATGGTGTGCTACTCCTTCCATGTTCCAGTGTTGGAATAACCTCCACGCCCAACCACGCACCTCTCCGTTCCTATGGACCATCCGCCATGGCCTCAAGACGCTGCACTTCAAGCTTCACCTCGACTAACTACAGTTTAGCCTTGCTTGAGGCACGCACTTCATTCTTATCATGGCAGCCAACCTAAAAAAAACTTCACATATTTGTTTGGTGCTTTTCTTTCTTTGGGAAATGTATACATTTTCTATACTGACATTGTAGCACAGACGCGCAACAGATTCACCCAATCAACTGCAGGTGTGTTAATTGAAGTCCATGAGGCGTTCCCCTATGGCGACATAAGAGTTGCATGCCTTCACTAACACTCATGCTTACAAAACCACATCTTGCTATGTACCTGCATATTGTACAAAATGTTGTCACAGTCCACCATATCCAGCTCCTGTCTGTATTGTTCATGTCTACCAAGGATTTGCTCCCTACCTTATTTGCTCCCTATCTGGTCAAGGGCAATGAGTTTCCTATTCAATAGAAGCACTCTGCCAAAGTCTATCTCAAACTATTTCCAATGCAATAAATGGTTACATCAAAATGTGTTTCCTGACTGAACTGGATCTCTGTATCTTGTCCCTTCTATGTGATACATTTAGAAGCAATAAATATATTAACCCTCGTGCTGCCTTCGGGTCACATGACCCAAAGGTTCATAACGAACCATTGTTGTGTTTACCCAATTTTACCCAATACAAAAACAAATAAAAATAATTTTCTTTTAACCATTCCAATGTGGGGGGTCTGAGACAGCCCGACAGTTAAAAGAAAATGCTTCACTTTGTTTTTGTATGAGGTAAATTTGTCGCAATACGACGGTGGGTCACAATGACTGATGGGTCAGAATGACCCGAAGATAACACAAGGGTTAAGCAAATGTGGGTGGTGTGTGTAACTTAATTCAAGCCAACATGATATGGATGAAGAGTGACAAAATAATTAGTATATTGTTTTATTACTACAGTATGTGCTCCCCATACAAAAAACAGCATCAGTAGTGTACATTTTATTTCCTTCTACAAAAACAAGTAGAGTAGACAAGCAATTAGAGATGAGAAGAACTTCTATGCATCAGCTCCTAAATGCTTTAAATACATGGGTAGCTCTGGGGATGCGTAAAGTTCATCATACTCTATGCAGAACGCATCTGTCTGAGATTTAGGGATTGTCAATATAACATCTAAAATACTAGTATCTTCTTGATCATTAAAAGCTTTGCATAACATTAGCAGCAGTGTCATATAGGCAGGGAGTAAACAAAATGAAATAGTAAAAAAAAAAAAATAGCATTGTGTGTTTCAAAATGGTTAAACACAATTTAAAATGTCTAATATCTATTTTTGCCTTGCTTGTGCAAAATACCAATCCTCACGTCTTGTTAAACATGTGAAAACACAATTGATCAACTAAACAATTGATCTACTCTACAGTTGGCTGTGATGAATACAACCGTGTTTAAGGCCTTCTCAAAACAGCTGTGAGAAACAGCTTTCTCAACTGAAACATTTTAAAAGCATGTCATGTACAACCTGTTTGCACATTTTTCTTTCCAGACCAACCACTGTGTACTCTTCAAGTCCCAATTCCTTTATAATGGAAGCATTGGCCTGTGAATGATGTGGACCTACCGGTTATTTCTTTTAATTTAGTATACAGTACTATGTACACCTCACTGAACATAGAAGTGAGAAGAACCATTTACTCTCAATAAATAGAATGCTCTCAATCCTATATACAAGTATAGTTAGTACGGTGGTTGCACAATGAACTCTGCTGATACATAATACACAGTTTCATTGCTATTGCAGTCAAATGCATCGTGGTTGTGACAAAATAATTTTATAATAAATAGCTCTCCTCTCAGCTCTTTCTCAAAGCTTTCTTCAGACAAAGTTGAAGATACAGTAAAATATGTTCCACCTTAATGGACTTTAAGTCTAACTTTGTGTGTTTATAATAGTTTGGATCACACTTGGAGATAAATGTGTTCCCGACAATCTCCACATTTTATTATTGGGACACTATGTTGAGTTGTGTTGAGTTATGATGTCGTGAACATATCAAAACAGTAACATAGTTTAGCCATAAACCATGGCCTTGTACACAAAAAGTTACTGATGTGAAATACATCTCCTCAGATTTTCATCAGTGAGGCTTTTTATGGCTTTTATAACTTTGACATATTTTTGTAAACAAATTGGTTGAAGATATATGCTTTATTAGCATGATAGTTAAGTGTGATAGGAAAGACAGGTGAGTGACAGGGGCAGACATACAGTAAGGGGCCCAGGCCAGATCTGAACCCATGCCGCTTCAATAAGGCCTATGTGATACACGCTCTGCCCTAATGAGCCACAGGGGCGCCCCATTTTTTATAACATTATGTTACGTTGTAATAATGTAATTATAGCGTTCTGCAAAGTATTCATACTTTATCATTTTTGCATTATAGTATTATAGTATTTATTATTTTTATTAAAATGGATAACGATTTTATGTATCAACAGTACCCCAAAATAAGAAACATATTTGTTCAAATGTATACAAAGTTAAATATCTAGACATTATGTAAGTATCAATCCATACACTGACATCACACTCCAAACTGAGCTTAGATATATATTGCTTCCTGTGAGCATCCTTGAGATGTCTCTAGAACATTATTGGAGTTCACATGGCAGAAGTAAGAGGATTGAGATGATTTTAAAAGGCACACAAGGGAGAAGGTTATAGAAAATAGACAGGAGGATATCAAGAATCCCAGTATTTAAGGTTCCCAAGGTTAAAAGATCTTCTGCAGGGATGACAAACTGCTATGGGAGAGTTGGTTGGACCAAAGCCACTTTGGCTGAAGAATACACTGAATAAAAGGCATCTGACAGACCTCATGGAATTCGCCAAACCATACTTAAAGGAATCTGAGAGCATAAGGAAAAAGATGATCTGGTCTGATGAGACAAAATATGTTACTCAGTGGCCTAAACACCAATCGCTACATCTGGAGGAAACCAGATACCGCTGGCTAATGCCGTCCCTGTGGTGAAGCAGGTTGGTGACAACCTGCTTCACGCTACGTGAACACTTCTGAGCAGCAGGGACTGGGACCCTGGTCACGACTGAGCAAATAATAAACAAAGCGAGAAATATAATTTCTTCACGAGAGCCACCTCTGGAGGATACGCAACATTCTCGAAGGGGACAAGTGTCGGTACAAGCCTGTTAATGTCCTTGAGTGGCCTAGCCCAAGCCCAGAAATCTGTGGAAATACCTTAAGGTCACAGTTCATTAGCATTTCCCACCTCTGAATAAGCTTGAGCAAGAAAGAATAGGAGAAACGTTCTAAATCCAGGTGTTCAAAGCTGGTAGAGTAATACCCGAGAAGACTCAAAGCTGTGGTCAAAGGTGCGTCTACAAAGTACTATATAAAGGTCCTGAAATATTTTAGCTTTTTGTTTATATCTGAATAGGGCCTTATTTTGCAAGTAATGACCAACCAAAACAAGACTAGAACTGAAAGCGGTTAAAAAGTTAGGGAGTCAGGTGGCTGAGCGGTGAGGGAATCGGGCTAGTAATCAGAAGGTTGCTGGTTCGATCCCCGGCTCTGCCAAATGACGTTGTGTCCTTGGGCAAGGCACTTCACCCTACTTGCCTCGGGGGGAATGTCCCTGTACTTACTGTAAGTCGCTCTGGATAAGAGCGTCTGCTAAATGACTAAATGTAAATGTAAAAGTATGAAATGCCATCATGTTAAACAGCACAAATTGTTCTTTCATTATACAAATCGTGTTTGCAGGTTCATATTTAAGATTTTGACTCGTTTTTTTTTTTTACATTGACAGACATCTGCTAATGCTGAAATTATACAGTACATACACAGTTTCTACATGAATGTTCGACATGAAAATATAATTGTAAGATCTATATTTGTAATGGAATAAAGGGTCCCAGTAACCATACAAATTCACTGGATCTTTAAATTCTATACATCTAGACTAGATGCATAAATTCTATATAACTAGAATTTGGAGTACTGCTGTTAATGTCTCTTGGCTTCAGTCCATATGCATTTATTAAGATCTTTGGAGCATTTTACTTCAAACAGCCTTACCAAAAGTAAAGTTCCAGACAAGTGTTGGGGGGAGAAGATTATGGATATTTTTGTTTTTTTTTGTTTGTTTTTTAAAGGAAAGTGAACCAGCACTTTTTTTTTTATTATCTCTGTCTGTCACAAACGCTCCGTTTTTCTGGTATTTGTGTTGGCGTGAGGTGAAACCCCTGTATGAAGCCGGGTGTCTGAATATCAGAGAAGGGGAGGGGCTTCAGCTTCATCTCACCACCTCGGAGAACGCCGTGGGCCACCTGCTCTCTCTGCCGCGGTTCATCCTTTCAACCTCGGCGGCGTCCGCTCGTTGGTCAGCCAGGAGGCTGTGGGAGGACGCCATGGCAACCGGCTTGCTGTGCGCTAGGACCCACTTCTGGGAGATGTGCGGCTGCAAGGGGCCTTTTTTGGGGGGGGCGGTCGACATGTGTTTCGCGGCGCTGCCCGGTTTCGGAGGTTCTTTCGGGCCTTGGCGGGAACGGAGAGGAGCGGCCTGGCTGCTGTTGGAGTCGGCCGAGGCAGTTAATATCTCGAGGAGCTTGGAGGCGGACCCGAATCGAACGTGTTCATCCATCTCTGTGGCTTCGATGAGGAGTGGCGTGAGAGTGCCTGTGCGCTTGCTGCAGGAGTCACAACACAGTTTGTTGTAGCCGGGGATGGAGCAGTATCGAGCCAACACGTCCATTTGGCAAAATATGGATTTATCGCCATTACAGGGTTCATCTGCAAGTCAAGGATTAAAGCATCTATTATCATTTAGGATTTTTATGACTGGACTGAAATCACAAATTAAGTTAGTTGTGCCCTTAGTCAATTTGCATTTAGTCAATTTGCACCTATCTAGCTAGGTGTTTACAAGTAAACACGATTCTGCACAGAAGCTGTATTGTGGTAAATAAATGTTCATAAAGTATGGCTCTAAGTAAGTATAGCGTGCATTTCCTGACTCAAAGGTATCTGACTTGCATGAAAACACATCGAGACAGCCATGTTGCATCGTCTAACCATCTATCGCGTGAATACACTTTAGCAACCGTGTCTGAGATCGTGCTGGTCTTCTCCTGTGCCTTACCACGGCAAGGTCCAGATCTGCAGGGTCTTAGGGCCTCCGGCCTCTCTCCGTTGCATTGATCTCCAATCCGGCATGTAACGATACGCTTCTCCACCCCCTCACCGCACGTCACTGAGCACTGCAAAAGATTCAAACGCAGACACTGGCTTTAGTCCAAACTATGGAACAGTCTGTCGACAGCAACATTTAGGACAAGAAACCAAGGCTTGTCCAGACGATGACATGAAAAGTGTCACATGCTCCCGTTCCTTAGCCAGCGTCTGTGCTGGCCATGTGAACCAACAGAGGTGCTGCCGCATCATTCCAGGTGGACAACAACTTTGAGCACTTAGAGCGTCAACAAGCGACATTGTAACAAACTGCAAATGTGGACTTTGCGACCAGTCTGCAAACGCCTTTGTAAGGAGAGATTGACCTTTTAACAAATCGAAGCGACAAAGCGTTTGCAGACCTGTCGAAAAGTCCCCATTTGGTTTCTTATATACTACAACAATACGTGGGAAAATCCCAAATCAAACACTACGAATCCGGAGCAGACGCCATGATGTCAAGGTCAATCGCTACATCTCCAAGGCAACCGCTTGTTGCTAGGTCCGTAAAAAACGTTTGCAGACCTCTGCGAACTTTCAGAAGTCCGCAAACGCTTTTGCGGACTTCTGAGAACTTCTCTGGACCAATAAGAACAGCGTATTGGTCTAATTATAATAATAGTATATAAGAAACATCGATGTATACCTCTGACCAGTCTGCAGTCCTCCAGTGGGCTGGGCAAGGCGTTCTGTTACACGGCCTTCGACTCTCAGGCTTCTCTCCACTGCAGTACTTGCTGTGAACCGACCGGTTGGTCCCCTCGTGGAGGAACTGCACACAGCGAACTGTCCGGATCTGGAAACCAAGGCTGCCACAGGTCTTCGTGCAATATTCCCACTCTTCAGAGATCCACCTAGAACAATACAAAGACGAATGGGATCACTGAAATTCAACGAGAACACGCTGGGAGGTACGGTATAGATGGACAAGGTCAACAGTGCCCCCCAAAAAGTTGAAAAGGACCCAGAGATTAAATGTGACATTGCCTCACGATATCTTGATTGCAAGAATTATAGCATAGCAGTTGTAGCCAAGCAACCAATATTTGATATGTTCAGGGTAGCTTTGCATGACATCTGCAGAGTTCATGAAAGAGTGAGAGTAGCAGGGTGTGGGAGAGATGGATGGTTGGTTCTTTTTCAAGAACCTTAGAACCTATTCCAGCAGAAGTTGGTCCGCTTACATGCTTCCTTAGTAGCTCAGCCTCAAAAAAACGTTTGATGTATCCCTTTTGATGTCTCTTGGCTTTTGGAGCGTCTTTGTTACAAACCAGCCCTCGTTCCCATCCTCACTCAGCCAGCCGGCAAGGACGAGGCTAAGACCTTGGATTTTCAGTCAAAGTTCCTCATGTTAGTTCAGTTCATGTCATTCATGAGCGGGAAACGTATTCCCTTCGGATCCTTCTCTGCTTTCAGAAGCATGGTTCTCCGAAGCTACTTTAAGTATGGTGTTTTGGAGTGACTCCACTCCCAAGTCAAGCCTATCAGGTTGACATGGTGTCATGGAGGAGTTTCATATGATGCTGTCTAATGGCAGACAGGTAAAATGCCTGGTACTCACTGTGGTTTGGTGCAGTCCTGGAGGTTACACATTCGGCGGATAGGTTTGGGCTTCTTACTGACATCACAATAGCTTCGGTGGACCATCTTGCTGTCTCCCTTCTTTCTGCATCCGTATTTAGTGTACTGATAACCTACACCAAAACAGGACGCTTTTACTATGCTTGAGTTTGGTTATCACATTAATCCCAACATTGAGATATCGTTAAACTTCATATAGCTTATATGAATATATATGTTTACCTCCAGCACATGGTCTGGAGCATTGAGACCAACTCTTCAAAGCCCACTCAAAGGTGTCGTCTTGGATGACATTGTTGTTATTGATTGGCACAGAGTCTTCATGAATTATGTATTTATACATGAGCGTGGACCTGGTCTCATTGTCCTTAGGTATTATCTGTAAAACATAGAAAAGAGTAATTGTCATCTGTGTTAAAATGGTAAAATATTTAATCAGGATTTTTTTTAGGACTCAAGAGTTCAAGGAAAAACTCAATGTTTCCTTCTGTGATTTGAAGTGTTGACTGAGCAGGTGTCTATATTGAGCAGGTTTGTAATTTACAGAGGAAAACAAACGCATGTTATCGAGAGCATCTGTCAAGAAGCATCAGCTTCATAATTGTTATGACCTAGACTATAAACTGTGTCTCACAAAGTTTTCTCATTGCATACGATAATAAATCATTTATCATGTATAATATTTCCAAGATCAGAGCTTCTACTTTGTAAACTGTACTTGTCTTGGTGTTAAGATGTTCAGTTAATCTTGTCATGTACGGTTTTAATGAGATGTAGTGTATCAACACTAACTAGGGAAGGACGAATGATAGTTACCAGAACAACCACTGCGTCGTGTAATGGTCCATCCGTATGCAAAGTCTCCACGTCATCCTCAATGATGTAGTCCCACTCCACGCCGAGGTCGATGAAGCTCTTTGACTTGGCTTCCTCTCCCTTACCATTCAGAATGTAATGCCCTGTTGCTTGGTTCTTGATGGCTGCAATCAATCATTTGTTAGGAGCTAATGACACTATTTTATTTACCATGCCCTTAAAAAAAAGTAGTTTGATCAATATCCATATATAGCTGGATCAAAACAGAAATAAACAACAAGAAGAGTCATATTTGTATCATTCTATCATTATCATTCATTTGATTTATAATTAAACATTTTCACAATGCAGAAACCTCACAAATTAAATTGGGAACTACTGTACTCTAAGGATTTATAGTTAGTTTTGTATATATTCTATACAAATATATGTATATTTGTATGCATATATACTGTATTTAATATTTACAGTATATATAATGTATATATACTGTCTATACATACATACATACACAGTGTATGTATATGATTTGAAATAATAGGAATAATATTATGTATTCAACTTTACAGCCTGGATTCCAAGTTAATAAACAGAAAATCCAATTAGCTACACATAATACGCCACAACATTTCACAGGTGTGAAAAGTAATTTATTAATTCAGGCTGTAGAGTAGATTTTTTTGAAAGGTGTGTAGATATTCTATATCTACTCTATACCTATTTATGTCCATCGATATGATTCATTGGTCTGTTTATTAAATGTCTTATTTTATACTAACATCTACAGTAGGTAAGATTTCTGTTGACATGCATGACATCCTGACCAATGACTCAGT
Organism: Osmerus eperlanus; assembly: GCF_963692335.1. Lineage (NCBI taxonomy): Eukaryota > Metazoa > Chordata > Actinopteri > Osmeriformes > Osmeridae > Osmerus > Osmerus eperlanus. Next base: position 4,080,824 of record NC_085042.1, on the reverse strand, counting down.
ATGGGGACACAGTTGGACATGACAAGACTACCAGAGCAAATGAAAAACTGTGTCAGGCATATCTTAATCTTTATCCATCAATAACTGTCACCTTATGATAGGTGACACCATAATGAATACGCTTCAATGTGCTATGCATGAATGCACGTTCTATTTGAGCAGGGAAGAAGAGCTGTCTCTACAGGCTGGGTATGGAGGGTTTGTTACAGTGCAAAGTTGTGGTTTTCCTGAGAAAACATTACCAAGCTATTTCAATGAAGACATCTAGATGGTGCCGTGAGGAGTGAGCTAGTGCACAGTTGGGATGAAACAGACTTGTCTTTGAGTCTGGGGATGGGTAAAGCTCAGTGGCAGAGCATCTGACTGCATCTGAATCACAGGTTCAAAAATCCCCCTGTATGTCGCTTTGGATAAATCGTCAGCTAAATGAACAGATTATTCGAGTGTGAATTATTGTCCCTTTGACAGATATGGAGTTTGCACCTGGGCAATGAGGCACACAATTATATTTAGCCATGACTGACTACTTTTCAAATGAATTTTGCTACAAATATCCATATTGTAGAGACTTTCTGAGAAATTAGAGATCAGAATTAACATTTCCTTTTCTATTGTAGCCGTACAATATTTCATTTTGATGTTATCAGCTTTCCTACTGATTTGACTTAGTCAGTGTGTGTGCATTGTACATTTTGGGCTGGCTGAAAGTTTTGTTCCTTGAAATGCTTGAAAGAATCCTCACAAGTATCACAGCAACAAGAGGGGGGAAACTGGGCGTATTAAACATGCCCACTTGCTGAGGATAAAACCATGGAAACATGGCGGCATCAACTTGCTGTATGATAGTACTATCAAGAATTCTGTAGACAGAATTCTATAACAAAGCGATGTCATATAGATATGACAACGCGTAAATACATCAGGCAGCCACATACATAACTTAAAGCTGTTCAGTAGTCTAAATGTACGTGTAAATACTAGGCTTCTCAATGTTTGCTGCCCAAGTTTATGAACTCTTTACCAGACTCACAGGGTCACATGTAGAGCCTTTCAGCCAAATATTTAGATAAAAAAAAGTGAATAAAAAAAGAGGTTAATATTGCTGCAACACTGAGCAGCTAGGAGAAGAGTCCATGATCTATTTTGAACAGCACTGTGTGTTGTTGTTGCTTTTTAACAGAGTCCCGTTGTGTAAGAGACAGCAAGATGCTGTCACAAAACAAAACACTCTGGAGGACATTCTGTATGAGTAGTATGCATACTTCAGTAAGCAATATTTTATATTCATGACAGTTAATTTAGGCCCATTCTAGTTCATCTTAATTTGCCATCAAACATTCAACAGAAGGACTCACACTTACCAAGAATATGAGGGGAAGCCTCGTGTTCTTGGATGATCATATGTCTAGCCCCAGGTGGAATGAGAAACATCTTAAGGTAACCTTTGCACGTATGTGTATCAGCAGAAGAAGCAAAATCGTTTGGGAAAGATAAAAGAAGCAGGTTAGTTAGCAGGAACCAAAATAATTGTTCATAAGTTTGCAGAGGTGGACATCACTGTGATCTGGCGATTTTTACATTTTGGAAAAAATCGTAACTTCGATGGCATCAATCAATGGCCAGAGAAGTCTATGAAGTACAATACAGTACAACAAGCCGAAGCATGGCAAAAAAAGCTCTTCATTCATTTCAGTTCATTACAGTGAAGTAAAAGTACAATCTAATCATCAATGTCGATGGTAAATTCAGACATACACTGATGCCGTTACCAGTAATGGGAGAAATAAATGAAAGGACCTTGAGCCATATTTCCGCAAAGCACAGCAAGAGCTACAGAGCCGTCTTCATTTTCTATTCATATAATGTCCACCACTCTGCAAACCGTCCAAGACTTACCAAACACATTTCTAGAATCCTCTGTTTCATTGAGGCACACATTTCGCGCTCCTTTAGGTAGGGAAAACGCTCCTCTCGTCTTCCCTTGAAATCAAATAAATCAGTTAGTTGTCTTTGAAGTGTTTCCTGGTTCTTCATTGTTTTTTTTCTCGGCTACCGGATTAAGGGTTTTGATTAGTGTAGCAGAAGAAAAGGTATTTGCATTAGAAAAAGTAAGCAAACAGTCATGGCAGAATTGACCCTTGTGTGAATATCTTTTCGCCTTGGCAGGAGTGACACTTCTGATTCCTAGAAAACACATTTTAATTTGTTGTGGCCTTAAAGCCAATAATGGATGTAGATGAAAAGTGTTACAAAGTTCACAATTTAGCAGACACAGCAAGCAAACTTGCATTTTTTCTTGCATGACCAGAATTAGTGTTGGTTCATGATTTAAGACTCCTAACCTTTTATGTTTCATTGGGTGTGATAAAAATATATTTATGCTGATTTCATTCTGGTTAGAGGGAAATGTTCCCAGATGTTGTTTTGTGTGTGTTGTGTCTGCAATGCCCCCAAGGAAATCATACTACCAATTCAACCTAAATGGCTTCCACAAACTCAAAAAATGCTGCCACATTTGGAAGAGGAATACTGCCATTACCATGGCAGCAGACTGTCATGCCTGAGTCAAATACTGTTATAATTTTATAATGTATGTGTCATATACGTAGAATAATATACTTGATTTCTTATATCCCGTATAATGACACAAACTGAATTGTGTAATCCATTGATACTAGAATACTTTAGCATGTACTTAATCATGGTCTAATGCTAACATAATGTATATGAGCCACCAAAGAAAATTATTGTGATATGGTATTTGTTCACCTCCCTGTTTTAACCTTGCTAAATGACTTGCAGTAGCTGTATGAGCAGTTAGTTGAAGGAAAAACAGTACAAAGAGGAAGGAAGAACAGTTAGATCAGGCAACACTGGATACTTGCAGATTGTGTTTTCCAACAAAGGGATTTCTTTGTGGCATCTCTTGCTTAACTGTTTTCCTGTTAAAAAATGTGAGTGATTAGCGTTACACAAGACAGTTAGAGATGAGAGGTTATTTCAATGTGGTTTTGGTTAGGCTAAATTCAATGTTGATAAATCCTTTATGATGCTTACATATTGTACATTTCCAAATCCTGAAGAATTTAACAGGGAATTGCATATTGTGGTCTATGTGACCCTATACATGTATGTCATATTATATTATAAATTGTACTTATTCACTGTGTGTTTATGACATAAATCTTGCTCAAAGATTATTTGAATGTACGCATTATGATGGATTTATGAAGACCTCACTGAACCTTTTCAAAGTAATTTAACCATCACATTCTGTCAGTCTATCACCTGTATATTATTATGCGTTATGATCCACATAGGAAATTCATGTTAAGAGTTGACATTAGAAATTTGCCCGAAAAAAGAAATCACCCTCATGACTTCATCTTCCTCATTAGCTACCTTTGCTTGGCATTTGTCAACAAAGTATAATAATAGCAACAGTCCTACTAACAAATCTGTAGGTGTTTCTTTTCATCATCCCAGTCCTGCAGTATGTGTGTGCCATGTGGGTGGCAGCAATGAGAATTCATCTCATTGAGTCTTGGAAGGTGTACAAGTTATCATATGTCGACTTTTTTCCAAATTCTTGATATCAACAACCCTGTCGTAAGTCACTTAAGGAAGGAACAGCTTGGACAACAAAAAGCCATACCTATGATGCCAATTAATAAAACAACCATTTTTTTAAGACGTTCAAAACATTTCCCATAACACTACAGTGCTGATAGGCTAGGTAAAACTCATAGACACATATTCAAGTCTCTTCTCTTGTTAAATGAAAACTTGCTTTGAATATCAGTATCAAAGATTTGGAATTGTAGAATTATATTCATATTCACAACTGCTTGTCTAGAAAAGGGGAAGATTAAGTTACTACAGCAGCAAAGTGGTCAACTGTCAAGACTTTGATTTAATTTGACATTACAGTACTTGACCGAGGCACAGTATATTCAAAATGTAAATTGTAAAGGCATGCATTACTGAAAACACAAGGGGGGAAATTACCTTAACTTTCTCTGATAAAAGAACCTGGATGAAATTCAGGCACAGGTAACTGTGGATAACTAAAGAATATCAATTAGACTACTTCATCTAGCGAATCCCATTTGAGGATGGTCGGCTATCCTGTTGTTTGGTAGTTCCAAGTGCTAAAGTCACTATTACATTCTTAAGATGAAAATAGTATTGTATAATTGTCATTGCTCATATTCATGTTGTAACAGACAGCAATACTGTCTGTTGTAAATGAAGAGCTGAGCTTAGGCAGGAAACTAGGCGGTCGTTGGCTACTTTGGCTGCCTCAAAAAGTCTGCCTTTCTGACAAAAACCCTACTAACCCTAACACTCTGCAGTTGATGAGTGCTATGTATGTAGCTCCATGCCTTCACGGGCCATTCATGCATGTAATGTTAAGGGTAGCATGGCCCTATCGATCCAGATGTTCTGACATAACAGTCCTGACCTGATCAGATTCAGGAGCCAACTGTGAATTCTCTGTGGATGTTCTGGATATTTACGACGCAGTGGGTACCACCCCGTAAATACTTTTAACACAAAATAATAATAAACAAACATCCACAAGGGCGTGAAGATGTTGAGATAACTGGAGGAAACAGAAAGTATATTTTCTCTCGAAGACAGCAGATACAGTGATGGAGGCCCTGGCAGGTTTGGAAAACCATACTCCATGTGGTCTGTGAAGTGAGGGTTTAACATTTTTTTTTTCTGGCATTTGTTCCAAGACAGTTTGTAAGTAAAGTGTAAGAGGATAGGCAGGGAGACAGAGAGAAAGGAAGAGGAAGACACTCAGCAAAGGGCCCAGATTCGAGGCCACTGCTGTAAGGCCTCAGCCTACATGGTACGCGCATTCATCCGGTGAGGAGAATTTGTGTGAGTAAGTTAGTATGACCTTGAGACTTGGAATGAAATGTCAGGATTTAAGGGGAAGCAGTTGCTCTGCTGTGCACATAGTTTAGGCAGGTCAGGCGTATAGTTTGTTCAGCCTTTTTTGATATAGATAATGCACAGTGATTTAGATCAAATCACAATCAAGTAAACATGTCGGTAAATATGCCAGGGTAAACTGGAGAGGTCATTCTCCCCTGCAGTCCCTGGGCAAGTCAGCACTGGTATTATAATTGGGAACAAATAAGAATGCAAACCATAAATACCTGTACAGTACACATAAACATGTACTGTTTATACACATATTAGTACCGCACACACATGTTAAATGTCCCACTCCAAAACAACAACCCTAGATACCTTTCACAGACAGCCTGCATTGTATTTAGGAATTTCTGAACGTATTGCAAAAACGTAGACATTGAGAAACAAAGTGAGAGGACAGGTGCATACAAGACAGTCATGAGCATTGGGGATTGCGATTCGTTCCGATGTAACATGGCACCTACCAGCTTTTTTGGGGGTTCGAGTGAACGTTCCTTTGACCGTGCGGCAGTGGGAGTTGTCGCCTCCGCAAACGCCACATTTATCCTCCACTTTGTTGGACCCAATTTCTTTGTCACATCCAACTTTCTGAGGAGAACAATTAGATACACACGCGTTTCATCTTTAACCGTTTGGATGAAAAGAATCGGATGAAGGACTGGGAACTCTTATCTGACAAGAGGATGTTTCCTGGCAAGTCTTGGCCAGCTGGGTTCAGCTGCCAACCAACAATTTACAGTTTTGACAATGCTTCATTTGCTATTGGCAAAAGACGACTGGCTGCAACAATTTGTCATCAGAGAAGCTCTGAGGCAAAAATATTTTGGGGTTCATAAAAACAAACTTCATATCAATAATTGTACTGTTTTCTAACTTACTATAAACATGATCAACACATGAAAGACTCAGAAGGTGAATGTTTTTCAGTTTGGAAAATAGTTCCCTTTTTGAAAACACACATTCGGCTTACCACACATTCTCCACGCACACAGATGCTGTAAGGGTCTTTATAGGAACACCGTGTCCCATCATGCACCAGCAGCTTCATGTAGGCCACGTCACCTGTTTCCTTGGACTGGCAGTACAGATGACATCTCCTATTAGCTAGAATAAGTACAATAGAACACCATGAAAATAGATACCTTTTAACACAAAACATTACAATAAAACTTTTACTTTAAAGGCCCTTATACCACTTGCCTTCAGAAACTGAATTGACCTAAGGGAAAGGTGCCCAATCTAAGTTATTTTTGGTCCTGTTCCTCTTGGCTGTTTCCTAGTGATCCCGCATTAAGCCAGAATAATCATCTCTGTGAGGAGTTTAATCATGTAAGTATATTGCAAGCCAACGTGGGTGTTTTCACAGTAGTGTCCCATCTCGTTTCAAAGGGCCAAGTATTCACCTTGGATATCTTTCTTAGTACACTCAACACGCTTTTCTCTGCTCACCCAACAGGACCAAGGTAGGGGAAAAGATTAGGAGCAAACATTGTCACATTCACACTCCGTCTGCATCTCAACCCCCCCTACACACGCACACACACACAACCAGATCAAGAGTGTAGAACACAACGTGAGGGTAATGTAGATCCTGTGCTTTGCGGTTAGTGCTTTCAACAGCACATCCCGTGTTTCTTTGGATTAGGCTGTACTTCCTGTGACGAACTGCCTTCAAGCACCCCCCCCCCACCCCCCCGCCCCACACCCACCCTCCCACCCCCAGCAGCCATACTCAGAAGTCGGAGAAGCCAGGGCAGCAGAGGACATGAGAACCCTGGGTATCATCTCACACTTACAGTCTGGATGCTCGTAGGGCAGCCAGTGGTGTTTGCTGTTCTGGTACTCAAAGTGGGAGTTGCGGAGCTGGCACTGCTGGGCCCTGAAGTCCTCAAAGTGCTTGAGGCAGTCGTTAGTGTTGCAGAGCTGGTACTCAAAGTTCACTCCCGGACAATCCTGGCCTCCGTTTGAAGGACTGTTTTTTTGGTAAAAGACCAAAGTCGAATCAGATGAAGTACACAATCTAGGTGTCTGTGTGTGTTCACAGTGAATCATGTGAACAAACCACCTTTGCTACAGATTAAACTAAATGATGCAACTACCTCAGTGGTTTGCACATGAAAATGTATAGCGCTACAGTCTGCCCACAGAATATCTGACCTTCAAATGAATGCATGCTAACTATGACAGGTCTGCAAATGTGTGTATTAGTCGCACTTACGACGGCGCGTTACATTGGCGTGTTCGGAAGCGGACTCCGGTACCACAGGAACGCGAACAGGAGCCATACTTGCTCCAGGAACCCCAGGCGCCATCTTGCTTCACCTGGTTGGCGTTCTTCCACATGCAGTGACCTTTGTAGCACCACTGTGCGAGTTCGAGGGATGGAGGAGAGACTCAAGTCACCAGAACAAAGGGAGACCACCGTCGCAGAGGAAGAACTAGACTGGGACTCACTTTGCCAGGTGCACATTCTGTCCCATCGAGGGGGGGGCCTTTCTTGGTCTTGCAGAAGTACGGGTTGTCCGGGTGACTACACCACAACTGCTTACATGGGTCGAATGTGCGAAACTAGGAGCGGGGAGAATGAAAACATGTCATCGCTTGGCAGCCATTTTCAACCTGGAATGTAAACAACCAGGGAGCTTTACACAGCGAAGCACTACTGTCAAAAGTGAAGAGCCAATCTCTATGCATAACTTTATTTTGATATATATATATATACTGTGTGTATATATATATAATATTGAACAGGACTGGGGAGCATGTTACTGAAGAGAATTGACTGACCACCGTAACAGGGTAAATGTAACAACAAGAGCAAAATGTGAAAACCCTCATACAGTAGAACAAGAGCGCAATGACATGCAGTGCAACACATTTTGGGTCAAATTTGCGTAAACATTGACTTAAGCAATATACTGTCAAGAGGAAAAAGGTCACATCATTGTGAGACGTGTCAAAATATAGAGCAACATTCAAAAAGAAAGGTCCAGTTGTCCAGTGATATTAGAGTTCCTGCAGTTCAACTCACTGAGGTACAGATTTTGTATCCCACTCCAAAGTCAAACCGACACTGCTCATCCATGGAGTAGTTGATGCCAGGAAGTTCAGGTAGTTGGGGCCAATCGTGTTTAAAGGGGTCATCGAGGAGACAGTCATAGGAACTGTAAGACACAGACAATCACTGAAGACTAAAACGATGAACAGCATTCACTAGATTTGTAGAGCAAAATATTGACTATTGACTATATTGAACATTGACGGCGATGGTGTCTAACATTTAAAAACTGAAATAATGCCGCAAAGATGGATAATTATTGTCAAGATGGTGGATTTGTCTGGTACAGATACAGATAAACATCTACTTGTCCTCATTCGTAGGTTGGAGGTTTGTCGCAGACCCAGGGTTCATTAGGTCTACACAGGAGAGGGAACCTTCAAAATCATTTCAATCCATACAATTGATTGCCATCACCTCTGGATATACTCGCAGAGTTAATGAGCACACTCCACTTATCAATCATACATGCTTGGTGCCACTGGAAAATCCAATATTTGTAAATTAAAACCAAAGCCTGCAGTCAATGATATTATTACAGTGCACATGCATGGCTAAAGCTGGGCCTATCGATTATTATTATAATCAACTATTCAATACAGAAACGACCGATTACTCGTGTGGAACATTCAATATATTTCATGTTTTATTGCTGCACTAATCTTTCACAACATGGCTTGTAATCAAGTAGTCTTCATCACACAAACTGTCATGACCAACTATTAGTTTACACTCTGGTAGCAGAATAAAGATTTGATCATGGTTTGGTTTGCTAATTTGGGGTATTGTCTGGTATCGTGTGGAAGGATAATTTATTGGACTCATTTTGAATTTGGGTGCATTTAAAATACACGTTTTTAAGGACGCCTTGTCTTTTGAAATCTTCTGTAAGTGACATAAGTAATATGTAACATCAGAAAGTACTTGCCAGGCCATCACTGAAAATATGAATTTGTTCCTAATGATTCTGCCTGGTTAAATAAAGTTAAGTAAAAAAATATTAAAAAGTGACACTTACTGGATGTATCTCTTAAGTTCCTGACCACTGCACATTGACCAATGGTAGCGATGGAAGGCGGCCTGGACCAGGGGAGCCATGACACTGCCCATGGCTGTCTCGTCTCCACAGCGGTTCCCCTGTCCGTCATGTTCCATCCCCAGTCTGTCACCAGCACAACACACAAGACCAGCTAAATCATGTGGATTACATTTAGTGTGGGTTGTATTCACTCAGATGTACTGCATACATTGTGCAACAAACTGGGTGAGTGCATTTCCTCACCCCGTAGGCAAACCCACACACAAAACACATGTACATTAGTACATATGGACACTAATTTGCATCCATTCACATCCTCTCACCATTAAACGGAAAAGTAATTATTAGTTAGCTCAAATTAGTGTCACCCTGGATACGGGTTTGGTAAATGTGTTGGTTGGTAAATAAACAATAGCATTAAAAGAAGCTAGTCTCACCAGTCCATTGCCTAAGGCTATGATGCAGAAAGGTCATTTATGGCAATGGAGTCTGAAGGCATTCACACTGGTGAAAACATTGTGCACAAACCCCGTATTATTCAGAAAAATGTCATCTCACATAGGAGACACAAATCCCTACAAGTAAGGATTTTTCATTCATACAGACACCCGCAAGGGAACTCAAATGCACATACTCGCAATATACAAGTCATGCACGACACACAACCATAAAACATTCCCGCTCACAGAAGAAAGACAGCACACAGACTCTTATTCGAGAACCTACACGTGCCCTGTCTCATGGGCCACCACGAAGGCGGAGGAGAAGCCGTCTTCGTGGTTCAGGGTGCAGCTCCGCACGGGGTGGCACATGCCTGTCACCGGGGCGTACCCTGCAACGACAGGAAGAGAGGGAGGAGGGACTGTAAGCTACAGAGAGGAGACAACGACAGGAAGAGATGGAGGAAGGACTGTAAGCTACAGATAGGAGACAACGAGGAAGAGAGGGAGGAGGGACTGTAAGCTACAGAGAGGAGACAACGACAGGAAGAGATGGAGGAAGGACTGTAAGCTACAGATAGGAGACAACGAGGAAGAGAGGGAGGAGAGATGATGAAATGACGGAGAGGACGGGGTGTAGACTAGGAAGGGGCAAGACGGCGAAAGAGACGAAGATGGCAGGAGACAAATAATTGACGCTGCCAGCTGCTCTGTTCAACAGAGGCCTGGAGGTCTGGGCGCTCACATCCCCCAAAGCTTGTGCCTCTCCATAGGTCTACAGCAGAGATTACCTACATTATTCACACCATGACAACCCATTACCCAGGGATCCCCTCCCCCCCCGCCCCGCAAACCTGACAACCAACCCAAACACGTCTCAGAACACTCTCGGATGAGGCATACATTTGGATTTAGAAATATGAAAGATTTTTTATGAGCGAGTTGATTTGCTTGCTACTTTTGCAGATGTATACAAATGTTCTACATGGTGAAAGGCTATTTACATTAGTCATTTAGCAGACGCTCTTATCCAGAGCGACTCACAGTAAGTACAGGGGCATTCCCCTGAGGCAAGTAGGGTGAAGTGCCTTGCCCAAGGACACAACGTCATTTGGCACGGCCGGGAATCGAACTGGCAACCTTCAGATTACTAGCCCGATTCCCTAACCGCTCAGCCACTTGACTCCCTATTTGGGGGGCGTTGAGGACACTAGATTGGCAACAGATGGGATCTAACAGTGTCTCTAAATCCTGGGATGGGTCCAGTGGGATTGTGCAGTTCTGTACACAAATCTACCCAAATTATTATTGTCAGCAGGGTAGTACACTACCATGGATGTGGTGTTCGACACAAGATTTAGTGAGCTGACGTTCAGATAGGAGTTTTCTCATTATCATCGTGCACTCTCTGTACCCACTTACGTTTACAGTCTTCTCCATGTTTTTTGGAGTTGTGAGTCCGAACATGAATGCATTTGGAGAGAATCCCTCTTAGATAAAGTATGGTAAATTGTGTGAAGATGTATTCCACACTGATATTGGAGGCCCGCGTTTCAAATAACACGTTATCAAATAGTGATACGTGTCAGTGAAGTTGTTTTACGTGACGTATTTACATTTTAATAAGATGTTTGGAATAAAAGCTTTTAACATCAGTGTGTGTTTCAGTGAGTGACTCTGATTTGACATTTTTTATCAAATGTTTGGTATAATAGAAATGAAGGGCTGTTATCACAATTCTACATTTTGTAGCATAGTTACAGCTCAGATTTCTGACTAACCAAATGTTTGTTCAACTATAAGTGTGCATTCAGTCAGTTCAGTCATGAGCTACAAAGCATACTGATAAAAAAACAAACTTTTCGTATTATATTTTCATTGCCGTTTAGAGGCTTTGTCCCAAAACAGAACAATGGTGACCTATTTAGGCTCAGTAGTTTTAGTTGGTCCCCTTCCACAAACACATATCCATCTGTATTCATTTGAGAAAACACCTGACATAAATGTGGCAGATGTCTGTGGCCAATCACCCTCACCTGTTCAGCTGTTTCACCCCCACCACCCCCAACCCCGACATCATTCAATGTTAATGTCATTCATTCCGTGTGGGTTCCCCTCACCCTGCATGCCGGTGGGGCCGAACCCCTGCCTGGTGAGAAAGATAGCATGGTCGTGGTGCTCCGAGTGGTCCGGGTCAGCTTTCTGCTGCACGAAAGCCCAGCGACACACGTTCTCCAGACTCCTCGATGGGTTGCCTCGCTCGATGAGGCTGATGGACTGGCAGGGGAGAGCGTCGTTAGAGACCAACATTGGCAACAAACACACGCACAACCCAACCTCCCGAAGGTGACTAAAAACGGATGCCTCTACAGAATTGCATTGGTGTACTAAACACAAACTAAATGAATAACGTTTACAGTGAGCCCTGCATATTGGTCATATAGGACCATGTAATTCGTAAACAAGATCAGAGGCAGGCCAATGTATAAACATGAAAAAATATTTACCATATGTATTTTATATCGTATATCAAGTAAGACAATACATCCAGTGCCATGCATATTCTCTGGTCTAATGAGACGAAAGTCTCCTTTGACTGAATTACTGCCAACATTTTTACATGGGACGGGGTGAAGAATTCAACCTTTCGTTCATCTAACCTTGGCATAGCCCAGCATGATCATCCGCACCAAGACAACATTAATATGGATACCCAGTGAGTCGTCATGGTAGATCTCATTTACCTGGGAGAGACAAGAGAGATAAGAAAGGAAACAGCCAATTAAAAACAAAAATACAATTGCTCCTTCCTCAAAGTTTATGGGTATTTCAGCATACTCTTATACGACACTTTAAGACACATTTATTCTAGTGCCTACATATTCACTAGTCTGGTGCTATACTAGATATAAATATTTTTTTAAATTTGATTTTGTTTATCATCCTGGTGACTATCAATGCAATGAAATAATGTATGTATCTATCAATTCAGTTTTTTTTATATTCTTCTAGTCTTTTAGTGGAATCACAGTTGATGCTTGATAAGAAATACACGTGATTAGATGTACAACTTGTTCGCCGTCGCAGAGAGCTGCAAGAATAATGCCCGTCCAAGTGTAGTCAAGGCACTGTATTAACAATACAATGGGTACTACAGTGGCAAATCTGGTTCTCCTAATGATCTTGGTCCGGTTTCCCGATTATGATGGCTGGACGATGCATGTAAGGTTGCATCGTGACTTTATAAGGATGGAGTTACATCTGTTTCCCATACCAACACGTAGATTGATCATTAGAAAGTGCATCTTTAGTACATCGTTAGAAGGGCAGTTCAAGGCGCTGAATGGCATCTTATTCAACCTTTCATACCCCAACACTGTATTTGAAAATGTATCATCAAAGATATCATTGATATCATGTCTGCCAGAGTAAGCTTTCTAATATGATATGAGAAATGCTTCTCCTGCTAAACATATTGATGCTAGAACATACTTTGTATACACTGCTAGGGAGATTGAAGGCACAATCTTCAAAATATCTTGGTGAAACCCTGTTTTCTACTTGGTAAATTCATGCCCATAGAAGTCTTTACCAGAAAAGCACACAGGCCAGGGAGACTCAACTTATACTAGAGACCCAATTTGCAATAAATAGAGTACAATATAACGTATACACAGAGTACAATGTCACAATATGAAACCTCCACTGGCATCACCACGATTTTCTCTAGCCTGAGGAATTGTCTTCCAATGTATCTGCATCGTTGCATCAATGTTTTCCAAAAGGGAACAGGATGTAAATGGCTAACTATATTTTAGGCCACAAAGTGATAAACCACATGCATGAGAGCACACATGTTTGTTGATAATGTAGTTCAGGATGGAATAGGTCAAAGTAAACTCTTGATATCATTTACAAGATATATAAGTGGTTCTGCTGTTTTACGCGTTAATGCCGTCGGCCAGTCTGTGGGTGTTCCACATCGACACCTACACAGTTGATCCTGAATGAACATCTGCAATGTATTTGGCTCCAGTTCTGGTGTAAAAACCATGGTTACTTCACTAAGGCTACCCATGGACGAAGACATGCACATGTTTTATTTAGCAGACGATGCACATGGGTATTTCCACATCTGCGGAGGCTCTCACAGAGATATGACACCCCCTGCTCACCCCAACATCTAAGACGTTTCTGGTTGCGCATATTTACATGCTGACGAAGCACAACACAAATGTGTCTTTATACGTCACAAAAACAGATCAGCTGTGTGATAAGATGATAAGGCCAGAGCTTATCAAACTGACAAACTTTAAATGTTAAAACGAATTCCAGTAATGGGCTGTTTAATTGTTCGCCAATAAACATTCCCTTGGTCATCTTTGGAGTTCCTGATATAACAATTAGCACATTTTAAGCTTGAAATGCATTTCTTGAGAAAAGTAGGTAGGCCTATAGCTGCTCATTGATGTATTTGCAATAATGTGTTGCAATATTGTTTTGCATCTTGTAGTCTGTTTGGGTGGGAGGGCCCAATATTCCCAACAGATGGTGACAGAGTTAATGTCGGGTTACGGTAAAGTAGCGATGTCAATCACCATGTCCATCTCTCATTGTTTATGGAGACTTTGTGTGGGCGTTCTCTCCTGACATGCTGAGAGGAAGAGCAGTACGACAGCATGGCACCCCAACAGCTCAGCAGAAACCTTACGAACGCCGGCGCTTGGATTCGCTTCAAACAAAGAGGGTATTGTGGCCACAAAAGGGGGAGGGAAGAAGTAGAGAGAGAGAGAGAGAGAGAGAGAGAGAGAGAGAGAGAGAGAGAGAGAGAGAGAGAGAGAGAGAGAGAGAGAGAGAGGAGAAATGGGGTATTCAAGTGCAAGATTCAAATGTTCACTGGCATATAAACGCAGATTGCCTCAACAGTCTGTCAGCTAGGGGCAGTTGGCCTGTCAGAGGCAATTCAACCAGCACGGCTGCTGGTTTAGTGCTGGTTGGAGTTTCTGAAGCTTCAATCTTCTGTTTGCCATTTCCATTTAAGTGTTGTCTTTTTATGTGCTCTTGGCATATTTGTTTTTGTAGCCTACTAGAGGGGTTTTCGGACGGTGTAGCATTCTGTATGCCTACATTTGGTATGTATTTCACCATAAATCCTTGTATATTTTCTTTCGTCATTTTGTGTAGGTGTTTTTTATTCACGCTTGGTTGTGATCTCTCAAGTCCAGCAATAGCAACTTAAGACAGGTCTCATCCATGCTCCCTTGCTCCACGCTTTTACGTCAGGTCCTTGTGTATGGGACCGGCCAGAGACAAACTCTACTTTTAACCCTTGTGCTGCCTTCGGGTCACATGACCCAAAGGTTCATAATGAACCATCATTGTGTTTACCCAATTTTACCCAATACAAAAACAAATAAAAATTATTTTCTTTTAACCTTTGCAATGTGGGGGGTCTGAGACAGCCCAACGGATAAAAGAAAATGCTTCACTTTGTTTTTGCATGCGGTAAAGTTGTCGCAATACGACGGTGGGTCACAATGACTGATGGGTCAGAATGACCCGAAGATAACACAAGGGTTAAATAAATAAACACTCGTCAATTTAATTCCGACAAAAATGTCAACCAGCAAGCAGTGGTCCAGTCTTTCAGCTGCCAGACAGCAGATTACACAATGCGGGATCATACCTCTGAGCAGACCGGTTTCGCATAGACTCCATGAATGTACTCATTATTTTCTTTATCGTTTGTGCTTCGCTAAACAAAACTAACGGAGACACGCCACAACACTCACTCATTACACCCTCACAGTGCTGCACAGTGCGCCCCACATCCACACCCAGTCGATCAACGAGGGCTGTCCTTGGCTCTTTCTGCCTCCCCCCTTCTGGATTCGCCTGTGTGCGTGAGACTGTTTGCAACATTCAATAACCAACTGGTGACTAGTTCAGCACTCGACTGTGTTTCTGGCTATAAATTGTAATTCATTGGTTTTCTTGTTAAATGTTGCAAAAGTGATGGTCTTTTTCAAATCTTTACCATTATTGGGTATGCTAATAAAACTGCTAAATAAGATAAGGGGTATCATTTGAACGGAATGTGTTATACTTTTAAAATACTTTTTATTGCAGCTTGTTAGTTCAACATGTCGTTTTTCTTCGATTGGTGAAATGTAAATAACGTGGATCCTAAGTAGAAATATAGAAAATACAGTCATGTCTTAGAGAACACATTATTTGTTGTATGGTGTACACATGGGAGTGATTCTTTGAACTCTTTGAAATTATTTGTTGTTTTCTATGTACAAATGAGATGATGCTGAAGTGACTTGTATGTGATTTCTTTCTGTAATCTTTGGGAAATGTCACATTAAAGATGGCACTAGAACTGACCCAGCACTAACTTCAGTGCATTGTACTTCCTTATTTATTTACAGGAGTTTACAGTAGGGCCTACATATGTTAGCCTCAGACCCCTTGACTGACCTACTACCATTGGCTGAATGGGTTGAAAGTCATACAAGTCAAAGGGGATGGCCACAGAGCCATTCATCTCATACCAGGTTTGGGAGACATCATTTTCCTCTTTCCTCTTTCTGGATGTACAGTAGCTGACTCAGCGCGGCACCCCAGGCTCATCAACTGAAACTCACCATCAATTAGCTTCACAAACCGCGACCAGTAGGTGGCAGTCTTGACAATGTAACTCAATGGTCATTCTGAACTGTCCATGGGGCGGAGAGGCCGAGTCTCCACCTCGCAGAGCCACAAGCCCAACCAGTTGAGCTTTAGTCTTTGTGACAGGCAGAATGGAGAAAAAGTGTGGCTTTCTTGGTGATCTAAACATTCCTGCCGTAAAATGGTAATCATGGTAACCATTATTTGATGTATTCATGCAACACAATGCATGGATTGCACAGACCGACCGTTCGATAATTTAAGATATATAGCCTACAACACAGGTACCCAGGATGTAGGGATAAACATTTTTATAATGTTATTGTGGAGGTGGAGACATGGACCTTATAAAAATGCCCTAATATATATTTCCCTTTCCAAAAGTGTCCTTGGAAATTGTTTACACATCCTCTCCATCATCACCTGACAGACCGAATCATGTCCAAGTGTATTTCTGGTGACAAGACAGTGATCTGCAGAAGGGGATATTGTGATGATAGCGGCTTCTGGAGTAATGATGAGATGAGAACAGACATCAGTGGGGGAGAGCGGGGGGGTCGAGGGTCGAAAAGGAGCAGACAGGAAAAGGAGCAAGACAGTGAGTGACAGCCAGGGAGAGAAGAGAGAGATGCATGCAGGCATGTCCACGGGGGAGCAGGGAGGCGTTAGGAAGATGTGTCGGGAGGTGGTGGCGTCGAGAGGAGGAGGAGGTGGCGGGTGGCGGAGTTGTCGGGAAGAGGAGGTGTCGGGGTTGGAGGACTTGTCGGGAAGAGGAGGTGTCGAGAGGAGGCGGGGTCGGAGGATGCCGGGAGGAGGAGCGGGACGCGACCTGACTCGGCGCCCCCTCCCGCTAAGCGGCCTCTCTCCGCCAAGCGATTGCGTCGGCCAAAGCGTCAGCTTACCCGAACCCACGCTTGACGTCCGCTCGATGGGAGTTCAAAGCAGCGAGGGGGGTCACGGTGGAAGCGGGCGGCGTTTACTTACGATGTTCATGAGGGTGAGAAGGTAGTTCTGGACGTGCTCCTTGCCGTGGAAGCGCACCACTGAGTCGTCCACTCCCAGCAGAACTTCTATGTTGTAGTCGTCGTCTCCGGCGTGACGGCGCCGCCGGACTGTCTGGTTGACCTGTTTGGCAACATTATCCAACACTCCTGGGATGTCTATCTCCGGTTCTGGGAGGACAACAGAGAACAAGACCATGAGGCCAGCACAGTACTGCTATAAGTACTTTAACTTACTTTAACTTCTAAACTCTCTGCAGAACCAGAGACGCCAAAGTAAGCCTAATTATTCATTACTAATAATAATTACTGTAATGAGTATTAATACTATTGCGAGATAAACAGAAAGAGAGAGAGATTGCAGCCAATATTATACAATATTGCTTTATTATATTTTCCCTAAAATATGATTCTCTTCAAGAAGAGTGATGATAATAACTAGTTGAATAATGGAAAACCACACAATAATAAACAATATAAATATGATCCAAAAGGTTTCATGAAATATTGAAAAGGTAGATAGATTAATCAAGAATGTACAATCAACTGGCCTTTCGGGTCTCCCAACCAATCTATGCCATGCAAGCTTCTGAATCTTCACATTTCAGTCCCAGCGACACTAACGCCAGCAGACACTGGCACTGATTGATTGTGCGGAGTGGCTCAAAGAAATGTCCGTGACCTCAGCCATGGTCCTGGCTTCGACAGAGTTAGCATTGTGGAGCGCATTCCTCCTCTCCTGCGCTCTCGTCATGACACAGGCATTCTTGTGCGACAGGACCAGGCTCAGGCCCAGGCCCCAGAGTCAACACGCTCTCTGAGGTACCTACTTCAAACGTGCGGGACTTCCCCTCATCTGCACACACATGCTTTCCTTACAAGTGCCAAAGTGTCTCAGATCCTAATTCCTCACACACACACACACACACACACACACACACTCGGACGGAGACGAACACGCAGGCTCACGCGCCCCAACCGCTGGGGGCGAGGCAGCCCCCTTCCCTTGAGACGCCCCCCCGACTGAAGTGCAGGGAGCAGGGGTTGGTTAGTGGAGCTCACACGTGGCACAGTGGCTTGGGGGGGAGCCATGCTGCAAGCTACAAATGACTTCTCTATTGGATTCCTACCTGTACTGTTTATCTCCAGCTAATAATCCACTCCCTCCCTTGTCTCATCCCCTAATAAAATGTGATGATTACAAAGTTGGGTACCGGAAAGGCATGTATTCATGAACACTAAGAAAGGGAATGTCTTGTGTCGATTTAAATTCAGTCTACAAACACTTCAAAGCCATGCTCTGTTAATCAAACAGATAAAGGTTTGCGGAACGGACAGGTATTTTACAGAAATGGTTATTTACTTTCACAACAGACTCTCAGACCTAATACAAAAGACCAATTACAATAGCAGACTTTTTTTCCAAAGATAGAATGTTTGTTATTAAGTCATAGCTGCCATAAACATTTTGATTAGCACATCACTTTCCAATATATTCAATTTAACGCAGGTCTACTTTTAAAAGAGCAAAAAAAAAATCTCCCTGTCTAGTTACTTTTCCATGTATTTCCATTAGGTAGCTTAGGTAACTGAATATAACAATGTGTTTCATAGGCTGGGTTTGATCTGGCACTCGCAATTTATTTGTCATGCAAACAGCTTTCTCAGCCCTTCTGCCACATGTACCACAAGTTAATTACATTGGCTTTGATGACTGGAAGAAATCTTTGTAGTTTCCTTTTGTGAAGTGCCCCGACTGAGTCGAAATGCGCAAGCAGCAAAAGTTACCCAACAGTGCGTTCTCTCTGAAAGGAGAAAAAATGCTGTTAGAAGCATTTTACAATTTAAGTCCCATGAAATTATTTCCATGTGTCAGCGGGTGGAATTAAAGGGTACCTGCTGAGCTCGTGCACTCAGGAGATACTGCGCTTCATGGTTTTATGTTGGCAAGCGCTTCCCCTGTAAAAGGAGTGTGTGTGTGTGTGTTGTGCAGACCCTGACCACCCGAATGCCTCTGGGTACTACAGTTTGCAGCCACTGCTACTGAGAGGTTATATGACAGGCAAACTAGGTTGACTGAACACCCCCAAATGAGCGTCAAACTAGGTCAAACAAGCAAACTTTTTCAAAAATAATCATAATCAAAGAAGCAGGAAAAGAAATCCCCAAAATGTATGATAACGAGTGATGTACCTGAAGAACATTCTAACTCTTCTTTCCTCTGTGCAGGCTTGGGCTCCCATTCATAAGTGCTGTCTAGGCTGCATTCTAATTTAGATGAATACTCACAGAATACTTTTCATAGAACTACCCTTCAAGATTTCTATGTGATTTCTAGGTATGTAAGATAATATAGCTAGCCGCTGAATAGCTTATAAAATGCGAAATACCTCAAAGTCATTGACCTGAGCTTCTAAATGTTGTATTTTATTTAAACAATCTGTTTCGGTTTTTCTCTAATTTAAGCTTTGAGAAAGTTGATTAACAAATAACATAATTATGATCAAGTTGCACGATACATCAACAAAGATCAGTGATATGTCAGAAGAGGTATATTTAAAAAATCTAAGGAAAGCAGAAAAATCTAAGCTTTCCACTTTCAAAACAATGAGAAGACTATTTTTTTTTTTTTTTACTTAAGTGGGGAATATTTTACTTTTATTGAATTCCATTCTCCATGTCTCTATCCTGATGACTGGACCATAAGTCACAGGTGTCATTTCCACTCCCAAGTGTTCCTTCTAATAGCAATTGATGTTTGGGAATGGTGGTATTTATACTTAGAAGTGAGTTTAACCAATTCCACCTTTTTTACACTCATCCCATACACTTCCACAGATACTTGCAGTTTGAGTTGAGATTCAAGTTGCAAGGCGACATATCTTTCTAGCTATCTGGTTCAGTAATGCAATTTCCATACACAGATCATCCACTGCACATGAATTTCTTCCACATAAGGTCTTATTACAGTCCAATTGACATGACATTTGCACTACTAATGACAATTCACCCCAAATGTAATACAGTCACCAAGGCAATTGTGTTCAATCCTACCTTCCACCTGGCAGTCCATGGAGCTCTCCAAGGGGGCCTGGAGCACTGCGGACCTCCTGTAGACGATGTGGACCCTGCCTTGCTCTTCCTGCTCCTGGATGCCCCTCTCCAGCGGCTCGATGAAGTACTCGTCTAAGTCAGTGCGAATCATTCCTGCCTGGGAGTCACATCGCATGAAGCAAGAATGTCAGCTGCTGTGAAAACTAGGGAAGATCTACAACCTTTAGTTTTAAGTAGTCTCCTCTTTTCCATTTTTTGTTATTTTAAGGTTCGTAAGACATGGCTAAGATGGACGGGCAGGACCCAAACTGTTATCTTGATTTGAGACAAAAGTCAAGACACAGCACATTTGTTTCAAAGCACAAACCCCAACATCTGTCTAATTCACTGTCCCCTGGGTTCAGGGAAAGATACAATATTTAAACAAGATCCAAATGCTTGTGCCAAGAGGACTTCCTCAGCCAACTATTCCCTAAAAACACTAGCTCTCAGATATTTACAGTTCTTTTACCTCAATGAAATGAAAATTTTAAGAAAGTTCCCTTTCCTAAGTAACCAGGACAGACACTTAAAAAGTGCATTTAGAGCCATCTGCCTACTGAGTCACCCCTGATGATTCTTGCTTAGTTCCCTAAAATTTAAGCAAGCTGTAAAAAAGAATTCTTATATCACAGAATGGAAACATCAAAATGTATGCTGGACATCACATGCATTCACATACAATTTGGTAAAAACAAAACAACAACAATTCACAGTAAATTAAACCTTTAAATGTGTTCATGTTAATTGCATGCAACTGAGCCGATAGTCACGGAAATGTAATTTTAGTTTAAGGCTAAAGTGTGGATATGTGTTATGTGCATGTGCACACTCGTCACCCGCTCGCCTTCTGGAACACTCCCTCCGTTCATGTCCTCCGTTCTCCAACCCTAGCACAGGCCTCATGTACACAGACCTGCCTCTCAGAGGCCAGGTTGGAATGTGCTCGAAAATCTGATTCTCTTACTCTCCTGGCTTTAACTTGGCCCTGGCCTCCTCACTACCATCCTGTGTGCTCCGGAGAGAGTACAGTTTTGCCTCATTCCAGCCAAGATTTTCCCAATGGCTTCCTATTTTCACAGAAAAGGACTCGGAGAGCAATTTCACTGCGTTGTAAGTCATCGATAAGGCCAATATTGTATCATAACAATTTTGACGTTTTTTCCTCGTAAGACCAATTCCTATTCTAACAGCCGAGACTCAGATATGAACGTGTTTTTTCTCTCTCCTTAAATTCACTTTTTAATAGCAATAACAAAGTTCCTAGATGTTTTCCTGGTTTAGGTGGGCAATATCTGTGGAACGAATGAGCTGGCTAACCAAAGTTGAAAGTGGCAAGAAATGCATCTCAATTATGCTGGCGCTGTTTACTGTCCCGGCAGTCTAAAATCAAACGCTCCAGTCATGTGATATATTCCATGCCGTCTCAGACACGTGTTGCGGAGATTCCACATTTGCCACGGTCGGGGGCAGGTGGGGCAGGTTATGGGAATGTCAGGAGGAGGTGTTGGGAGGAGGAGGGGTATATCAAGAGAAGTGCCACGCCTCTTAAATGGCCTCTTCATGAGGGATTTCAAACACAATCAAATATTCTTAAAACACCATTTGAATGAAGACTATCAACAAGACGAATCTTACACAATTATAAACACAATATAAAGAGCAAACAGCAGCACCTCACATCATTTGCAATGGTAGGTATAATATTATGTCAAGATTGACATTCGTAGCCCCCACATCTCAGAGACAATACTCTGTCAATCAGTTTCTATCAATATCCCGCTTAATTTGTGTGCATGAAAGTTTGTTGCCAATACTTGGACAGATTGAGGGGCCCTACAATACAGTCCTCTAAAATCTAGTGCTTTCTTTATGGAATGGAATGTAGTGCACAATTTGCCAAGCATAATGGATGTCACTTGGATATAACAGAAGAGTATTACATTTCAGGGCAGCGTGATGGTAAGCCAGATGAACCAGTGGCCAATGACCAGGGTATGGCATCCACACAGCAAGGAGAAATAGGGACCATTGTGCCGAAATGCTGTTGGTTGGTAAGAGAATGCCCATAAAACTTAGTCAAGGAAAACACATCTTGACAAGTTGTCTAAACATTTACTAACATGAAAGACAATATTCTAAGATGAACCTTTTCTTCTTCCCCACGGAGCCACCTAGAGGAAACAGGGAGGGATGGCAGAATCGGTTGAGCATTGAGCAGGCACACCATCACTTGGCGGATAGGTGTTGCCTTTTCCTTCCCTTTTCAAACCAACTGGTTCCAGAATGATCCAAATAAAACTCATAATTTGTGAGGTTTAGATGTGTTTTCATCTGATCAGTGAACAAGGTGACTGAAGACTTGAAAGTAGTGTGCTAAAAAGTGTCTGTTAGAAGTGTTTGGCTGATGCAACAGCTGTACAATCTAGTTTTAATCTCAGTGAGTGTATTTGTTCAACTGAACAACTGCTTGAGAGTTAACTCGGGGTTTGTTCAGCCTCTATTAGGACAAAAAATAAGTGTGAATAGGGGTTCAAAAACTATTAAATAGATCCATGAACATAATTAAATTCCCAATTCAAACAAATATAACCTAATAAGAAAATATTTAATAAAAGGATGCTTAAACCAGCCTCTCTGTAACCAATGGGTTGTGATTACATTTATAATATCATAATTAAATTATTATTATATTAATATTAAGGACAACCTATATCCTGGTTATGGTTTCCCGATTGCCCACTATTAAATGCCACATAATACACAAAACCTAAATATTCCTGTGCATATATAAAAGATAAACGTGACTGTTTTGTTGCTTCTTCCACCTTGTGTGTTGAAAAATCCAATCAAGAGCTTCCTTAATGTTGCAGACATATGCCAAGTGACCAAAACGGTCAGCCTATTGTTTCATCAATACAAGCTCCTGACGAGATCAAGAGTGTGTGTACCATCAGTTTAATATCCCCAGAACCAGCCCAAGCCAAGCAGACACCCCCCCCCCTCTGCCAAGACAAACATACAGGACTCAACTGAAGGGGCCAGTTTTTCAAAGACAGCCCTTCCAGTATAAACTTCTTAAGGAGCCGTTATAAACGTGCTTTCTTAAAAAAATATGGTACTGCCACTTTGAAAAAGGCCTGAATTCAGCCAAGACACTACCACCTTTCACCCTCCATGTTGTTTAAAGGTGTGTTTGCTCAAACCTTCGTCATCATTACCTGCCATTTTCATCAGGTCTAAAAAGAACTTACAGGAAAAATCACACATGCAGATTTCTAACATTTTAAAAAGAGCGAGAGAAAAAAGTAAGTCAAAGTCATCCATCCCAAGGAGGATGCAAGTATAAATGCAAGTATGGATGGAAGTATAGATGCTAAATGATAATAAACAAGCTTGGCTGGAGGCAGGGAGGAGGGCGGGGGGGACTTCAGTACAGCGGAACAAATAATCTTTTGCAGGGCACCATAAAAATATAAATAGCTGAACTAAGGTACTTAAACCCTTTAAACCCCAAATTAGGGGCCATGACCGGCCTTTCTACATTTCACTGTAACTCTGAATATTTGTATTATATAGCCTGTTTTTGAAAACTGGGTATTTTTGCTGAAATGCCAAGTCACCACTGCAACTCAGATTAGATATCACCTATCACTTAGATATCACCACTTCAAACTGTGACAGGTGAGCAAATGCGCACTCTTAGATCTGCCACCCCATAATAATAAAAGGACCCATCTGGCCACCTTATATGAAATGTTCTGGATAAGCGACTGAAAACAGAACTATTTAACTACAGTTCTTAATACTATGAGTACAATAATACGTCACATTTCACCCTCCACAAACTCAATCCCTTTAAGTTTCCTTATAAACTTTGAAGTAAAAGTTTAAAAGAAATCTCTGTTTTATTTTTGTAAGCTGCTATGACAGGCGTCACACATTGTGGCAAAAAAAGACCAGGCTATAGACGTGCAATGAAAACGTGTTTGTAAATGGGTCAACACAAAACACTACACAGGAAAAATTAAAACATAGCTTGCAATACCGTTTTCTTTTTCTTTCTTTAAAGGTCAAAAACGGTCACCTGTTGTGGTATCTGAGAAATTGACGATTTGGTACGTGAAGTATGTGAGATCTTGTTGTGGCTCTGTCTTCTAACAAAGACTTCCCCTGCAGAATCTCACGATTTATAAAGTAGTAGTCCAGTTGATATCGTTTTTGTTGACTTGATCTGTTGATCTGGGGAATAATGCTGTATTGTAGTTTAGATCACGCTATTGTTAGACAGGCCTTGCACTTCTAGTCCTTGATAATCTGCTATACTGATGCTTATAATTCCTTATAATCAAGCACTATTTGTACATCGCTTTTGATAACAGTGTCTGCTAAATGAATACACGTAAATGTAATATTTGTTGTGGGAGTGCTTTCCAGTATTATTGGAAAGACTAAAGCATTGAGTAGGTAATACTGGATGATGTTTGATGAGATGTATGAAGGTCAGAAAAAGCAGAGGTCATGCTGGGTGTAGCCTCATTTTCTATAAATTTTGAAAAAAGAACATTTAATCTGGCTCAATCATTTCTTTTTGTACAGCCCTCCAAACAGGGCAAACATTTACCTACTACTTTGAGATGTTGGTAACAAGTCAACACTTTACCTAAAATAAAACCAAGAATCTGTGAATGGGCTTCAATGTCTGTTTAAAACAACAACAGAAAATGTGCGTCCCCTTGGGTTTATGTAGGTCACGATTAAAAATGTATAAACACATAAATATATCAATAAAAGTGCCCAGAAGCACACACCAAACTACCACTTACTAGCCCCTACTGAAAAAAAAAATCTTTAAA
Organism: Osmerus eperlanus; assembly: GCF_963692335.1. NCBI lineage: Eukaryota > Metazoa > Chordata > Actinopteri > Osmeriformes > Osmeridae > Osmerus > Osmerus eperlanus. Next base: position 4,055,709 of record NC_085042.1, on the reverse strand, counting down.
AGAAATAACTTAGCTTTGCATATCCTGGGGTACCTCCCCTTGTGTACCTCAAACCATATCTATCCAAACAGCTTTGTAGTCAAGACTGCAACAGGCAAGTTTTTGGCTAAACGGATAAAATAAATCAAGATCCATTACTGAATACTACTCTTGTGCCTCCCCAAATTGCTGTAGATTTTCGAGGCATGCCTTCATAACTTAAGGGCTTAAGTTGACATTAATAATGTATTCTTTAACTATAAAGTAGGAATCTGTATTGGGTTAAGGGAAGTGTATAGTACAGTATTGGTACAAAAAAACTGTACAACTACATGCAACTACAGTTCAAATACCGTCACTTGACTAACTGAGACATGATCCACAAATTGAGTCGATCACAACAACATTAAATTCATACTCAGAGTGACCTTCTGGACAGTGTCGTTACGACCATTATCCTTCATGTGGCCAAGACATGAAGAGCATTCAACTTTCACCTCGTCACCCAGGCTGAGGCGTGTTTACTTGAAAGCATCAGGCGCTCACTGGGGCTATACAATTAGTTTTTCCCCAACAACTCTAACACAACCGTTTTAAGACACGTCAGTTTCAGACACAGAGGTTTCAGTGGATGTTGTTCCATCAGTGCAACATCCATTCTTATGAATTATGTGTGCCCTTGATAAGAAACACCACTGAGCTGCCTTGTTAGTTGATTTATCAAACTAGACCCATCCAAATTGCATTCCTCCGGTATTAATTGTGACCCCTGTTGCACTTCTTATATCAATCATGTAGCCACTGATTGCCTCCACAATACACCACACAGTGACAGCCTACAAACCATCTTTGAATCGACACCTTCCAGACATATTCTGCGGACCTTCAGCTTGTTCTGAACTCCGGAGCAGGATCAGTTTGGCTGGGTTTGGGATCAAGATGGCACGAGAAATAAGTGAGGTCGCTGCTGTCACCCCTGCACCCTGCAGCCGAGGCCACAGACACCGGGCATGCTGCCACGTCATTGTTATAGACACATAAGTACGTTTGGGGTAGCAAATAGCAGCAGCAAACATCCATACAGATAAACTGTCATCAATTCGGAGAAACTGCCCCCACAATGGTACAGACATCATCCAGTTTGTACCTCACCATAGGAGATGAGAACTGACAACACGTTGAGTAATTGAGCAGATAGCCGAGCAAATATCAATGCATTTAGGCTGGAATTTGTATGTCAAGATACAAATGTGGAGTCGTTATGGTATGATATTTTTGCAAAGTATCAGAATAAAGATCTACGCCAATCATTCAATCAGTCCCTCTTTCTTTAGAGTGTCCACGACAATGTGTGACATACACCGTACAGGCATGACCCCTTGACCCCTACCAGAAGGGAGTCAGGCAGCTCTGTAATGCAGAGGAGGGAATTTTCCTGCATGGCTTGAGTCGTTGGAGGGACGGGGCCAAAGCAAATCAATATCAAGGTTGTTTTAATTGATCACCTATGATGAGTGATCACCTATGATTCTTAATTATTTCGATTCTGATGGGAGCGGTCTATTCCAGGATGACAGTGCCACCTACACAGGGCATGAGGGGGTCTCTGATTTGGTTGTTGAGAAAATCTAGTTCACAGTTGTATGCATTTGCAAGCTATATGCTTGCCAGGTCACCTGAATCTGTCCTGCACACTGGGAACCAAGAGGCTGGAGGCTAGCAGATGAGAGAATAATAAGAAGTCAAACATGAAGACTGCTGGACATTGACAAAATGTCATGTTAACAAGTCAGCTTACAACTTGCAACAAATTGCATTCTTCCCTTAATTGGTCTTGTCTGCCTGTTAAGTTACGTGTGCCATAGTTCCTTTTTTTGCGCAGGAAACTGAGAAACGGACATAACTAGCCATAGGTCTCCTTCTTGACTTTTCTTTTATGACAGACTTGCTGTACTTGTAAATCTCCCCCCATCCTTCTGGAAAGCTACTGTATATATAGACCAGGTGTGTTCCAAGGATTAAACACTGTCATTAGATCTTTTGAAACAGAAGAACAGGTCCAGCTACAGACTGCACAGGCAGCATACTATTTGGGAGGAATCTGAACAATGCAGCGACATCCTAGGTTTCAGAAAGGAACCATTAGTTACAACACTATTATTGTTGTCCGATTATAGAAGATGAAGGTGCACCGTTCCTCTGTTTAATCACAATTTGGATTAACAAGCAAGCCTGCGCATGCTTTCCTAGCCCATGTTTGTCATCGCCCGTGCACAAGATGCAAATGTAAATACTACTTGTCCTTGGCGGTAACGTGGTAAAAATCATTTCTTTCTTTGCCACATAATTCCTTCATATCATTGGTATAGATTTGTATGCTTTAGAAATATACTTCAAACAGCATCACTAATTAGTCACAGAACCGTTTTTCACTTCAATTACTGGTGTGGTGGTAATGCCATTTATTTCATAAAGCGAATCAGTTCGGATAAACTATTAGTCACCCATATTTTTTAATTACAAGATTCAGCCAAGACCATGTTGTTGATTGTGGCTCTTTGATATGTATTTAAAATATATAATAAATCATATTTGAAATATGTATTGAAAAAAAAGCCACTATCCTCACAGCAGTCCTCCTAAAACTCCCATATCCTTCTCCATATACTTTGCCAAATACACTTGAGGTGGCATGAAAAATAGCAAATGACAGGAGAGTTTGCTTTTTGACAGCTGCAGGACTGAAGAGTTCTAGGCATGACATCCCACAAAGGACATACTTCCACAGACTGAGTGTAGTGGCAACATTTAGCTTTGAGGCACTGCAATGCTGTGTTTTCACTACCTGTAGTCTGTCAACCTTCTTAAGAGCAAGGCTGGCCCCTGTCCCTACAACATCCTCCAAAAAGCCAACATTCATTTTCTACTCCATAGCAATGCTTTCAGAACAGAGGAATTGCACACAATATTTCATGAACTTTTATCAAGGAGCTATTTAAACACTTCTTCCAATAATTCTTTCCACAGGTCGCACGTTTCACTGTCACATGGAGCAGTCTCGCAGTGTACCGGTATATCACTGTGGAAACCCCAACCCGATGATGTTCTTTTCTCCCAGCTGCTTTTTAACACTCGTCTCTCTTCTTCCCAGCCAGAAGACAGGAAATCTTCGCTTCATGTGCTTTCGGAACAAGGCTGCAGCTGTGCTGTGTCTGACTACCACACTCTGGTTCGAATTAAGAACACTTAAACCTGCACCTACAGACAGCGGGTTAGGCCTACCTCTGGAGATCAAACACAAGGACAAGAGCATCATTAGATTTGCTGTTTTGGTAACATTTCTCAGTGTTTGGGAAAATAATTCAAATATATTAATAATTCCCATTTACTGCTCTTGAATAAGAACAGTCACTGTGTTAGATCTATGTTTTCCAATATTTCATTTTTATTTTTCAATATATTCAGACTTGTTGGTAAGCAACTCACAACTGCTACTGAAGCAGTTATACCCACAAAAGACAGATACCTAAAAAACACACCAACACTGGTCACATTGTAACCACTCATTCATGAAAAGACAAACAACATCACCAAAATGTTAACAACAATACAGATACACATTTCAACACTTCTCAAGTCCTTGCATAGGGACAAGTACAGCCCGCTGAGTAATCCAACCAATGCCATGACGAACACGTGTCCTTGAATGTATCAAATTCAAGCTTAAAAAGACACCTAACCTCACAACCTATTTAGTATTTATTTTTCAAAATTCATTTTGTATTCCTAAAAAGGAATACAAAAAATATCACTGGGGCTGCCATGCACTGACAGTGATGTCATCATGGACAGGACCCCAGGTCATGAAGATCGGAGATGTCAACTCTTCCTCACTCTTCCTCAACACTGCAGCTCCTCAGGGGTGTGGGTTCAGCCCTCTGCTCTACTCCCTGTTCCCCCTCGACCGTGTGGCCAGGCTCAGCTCCAACGTCATCACTGAGTCTGCTGACGCCACCACCCCCACCAGCCTCCCCCTCAATGTCAGTGCAACTGAGGCGATGATTCAGGAATCAGGGGAGCGAGCCCCCCATTCCAACCCTATTCACGTCAAAAGAGCGGTGGTGGGCGTGGCCAGGAGCGGTGGTGGGCGTGGTCAGAAGATAAAGTGGGCGTGGTCTGGAAGCATGGCGTTTGCATGTTCTCCTCATGCAACAGAAGAACAGATCGCTCTCCGGCCCATGTCCCAGGCCAGGACATGTGTGAGCACTTGGACTGGGCTCCTGGGTGATGCTAATATGGCTGCCCCCTGCTCCTGGCTGCCCCCTGCTCCTGGCTGCCCCCTGCTCCTGGCTGCCCCCTGCTCCTGGCTGCCCCCTGCTCCTGGCTGCCCCCTGCTCCTGGCTGCCCCCTGCTCCTGGCTGCCCCCTGCTCCTGGCTGCCCCCTGCTCCTGGCTGCCCCCTGCTCCTGGCTGCCCCCTGCTCCTGGCTGCCCCCTGAGGAAGGACGTCAGACTGGGAGAAACGCAGAGGGCGAATGTCATCGGTGACAATGACAATCCATCAAAAAAGATATCGAACATCCTGGATGATTCCCTCGCATGCATTACATAACTATTCTGTTTGGCTAACACCTTCGGCTTGAGACTTCTCATGCCCCAGCGTACCACTGACAGACAAAAAACCCTTCCTGCTTACTGCCATACGCTTGCACAAAGCATCTTTGTAACAATGTGACTTACATTTCGGAATTGCTGCCTCTCCACTATTCCTATTGTTGTATCCCGTTCCTGTACAGCGTACGAAATATCTATATCGTTATATCCATTTCAATTCTGTTCGTTCTTTATTTTTGTACCTACACTCTGTATATTTACTTTATTGTGTGCAACACCTGCATATATACGTGCAACACCTGCCCTTATTAAGAGTTGCTGCTGGAACAAAGTAATTTCCCTATGGGGCTGAATAAATAACACCTTATCAAGTTTTATATTTACACCTCTAGAATGGTGACGACGTCCCACCGACACCTATTTTTACTTAGAAGCCTTTGGAAATTCAAGATGTGAACCCCAGTCCTCACCGGCTCCGACAGCCGCGCTTGTGAACCCCTCCGAGCTGGCATGGGAACGGCTCGGCAGCAGATGTGACGACTCCACAGAGGGTGGCTGAACTCAGCTATACATCACAGGTTCTGCACTCCCACCCATTAAATCCATCTATAGTAAAAGCAGCCTCGCACAAAAGCATATCATTAAAGCCCCCCCTCCCCTCTCGCCCCCCTGCAATAGTATCACAGTCCCAACCTCGTCATCAAGGAAACATTATAGGAGTATTAGGATCTGCACTAGCAAGCATAACAGTTTCAACCCCCCTCCCCACCCCCAAGTCATCAAATCCAATTTGATTTCTTTTACCCTTTTTACAAGTAATGTCACAGAGGGCTTCACAGACGCCCATAGAACTGCACCTAAACCAAACGAAAACCCTCAAGGAAGACAAGGAAAAACTCTGAGAAAAAACGAAGTAACCTTGAGGAGCAATTCAAGGAGGGATCCCCTCCTCCAGACACGGTTGGTGATACTGTGAGGTGAAGACTACAGTCTGGATACAATTATGCAGTGAGAATAGAGATAAAAGTAGAAATGTATGAGTGAATGGATGGTAAAACTCATATGCTGAAACAAACAGTCCTCAGGTGTGTATGTGTGTGTAGATCCTTGTTTGCCTGTTGTTTACCAGCAGATTACTTGTTTCTCCCTGTGTCCTTTATTGTGTTATTATTATATTTACATAATAACAAAAACAATATTATAATTATATTGTTAAGGTTCCTATTACTTGTTGCTCAATTTTCGAGTTGGTTTCCTGATCTTCAGAGGAGGTTTAACTTGGTATGATGAGATGAAGTAGATATTTATAGCCTTCCCCTGAGGAAATTGTGCAGGTTTACAAACATACCAACATGAAAGCCCACACACACAAACACACACACACATAAGAGTGCTTCTATATACTATTCACTAACTTCAAGCCTGTGAATTGCATTGTTTGCTTTTATGAAACTAGCCTAAAGGAAACCACTTGGGTGTTTCTTATAGACTGTTCTCACGCTTTTTACCATCATCTTTTAGAGGGATACTAAGAACGTTTTGGGCTGAAAGTCACCCCTGGCCAAGTGCATTATGGGAGGTAATGGTGAAGATAAGGATGCAAGGTTTGTCAACCAAAATGACTGCCCATGTTTTATGAGAGGAACTGGCCAGGGAGTAATACGTCACAGTAGCACTGAGCAATGGACGACCACTCACCCGTGACAAACACCGCGACAAAAGCTCGTCCAGCTGTCTGCAAAAGGGATATCTGATGCACAATGTACTTTAAAAGTGCTGACTTGTGAAAGAAGAGCAAAGTTATGACCATCTTAAAGCCACTGACCCTCATTTGAAAAGGTCGACCATCTTTTGTGGTGGGACAGAGGGGTGGTGATGGTGGGGGGGGTAGCAGGGTTTACTGCTAAAGTAGAGAGAACGCTTACCAGTCCATCACAGTTGCTAATAGCGACCGAGGCCCCGGGAACATCGGTGATGTCTCCGATGAAGGTGCAGTCCGTTTTGAGCTGCTCTCGCCTCAGTATCCTCTCAGTGCCGCCGTCGGACACGTTCCTGCGGCCGTTAGCGCCTCCGGTGACGTTGCTCTCGCCCGCGTCAAAGCTCCGGACCTCGTCGTGCCACTCCACCATGGCGCCGGGGGCGATCAGCCTGTCGTTGGGACGCAGACGCAGGTGAAACTCCTTTCCGAAGGCGGTGACGTTGAAGAAAAGGCGCTCGTCGCCGCGTTCCGTTTCGTCAGACCGGAGGTCCCTCTTCACCCGCTGCTTGTGATTGGCCGAGAGGAGATGCGACAGGTAGCGTCCCTGAGAGTCCGTGCTGATTGGCGTGATGAGACCATACTCCTTCAGCCTGCTCCTAAGCAGATCTGCGAGAGCACACAAGGAGAGACAGAAAACCTAAGTTTCCCATTCAACACATTTTGGCCTTTGCCTATTTTGTACGCAGCTGATGTAATCTTATTTCATATTTTTGAGGGTCTCAACAAAGCTGGAAGACACTCAAGAATAGACCTGGAAGAAACTCAAACCAATAAAACGTGGATGGTTTTGATCATTCATTTCAGCAAGATGTTAGAGAACAAGCCTGTTGTGTATAATTGAAAACATAACACAATGTTTGATGTTGTAAATTATGGTTTGTTAAAAGTCTCGTGAGACAGGAAATTCTTATGACCACAATCCTAACTACCAATGCACAAGCAAGGTTTATTTGTGCTTTTTCACACATTTTGTAGGCAAAAGTTATTACTTTGCAAAAACAGAGCTTAAACGCAAAAGTGAGCTTCACATATTTGTTGCGTCAAACTGTGATGAATGGTGTGGACATATGCAATCTTTGACAAATGCATTAAGAATACATTATGACTACTTACTGCAAACAGAATGCAACCTTCATATAACTTAACATTTGTTTCTCAGGTGTTTCCTTTCGCATAACAATCACAGGTCATTGAGAAGTCAGAACTTGCAACTCTCATCCATTGGGGGTTCATTAGGACAGAGCTCAGAGAAGCCTCTCTATTTTGCTCTGTGCTTTTGGTACATTTTTCTAGTCTATCAATTATTTCCTTGTTTGCAGATTTGTCTGAGGTCTTTCTTAGTATGTCAGGGGTGGGGAGGGGGGGTTGTGGCGGGGAGGGTGTTGTGGGGGGATGACAATCTGTCAGGGTTTATAAATAAGGAGAATGAAGCATCTCAACTTTAAGCCACTTTAAGGCAGCCAGCAGATAAGCAGGATGTGTAGGGATCCTGCTAAGATCTCTTTGCAGTTCACTTGTTTCTTAACCTCAAAATAGCTAACAGATGTGCAGGATTTGAGGTTTCTCTTGTCTGCTCAAATCCTTGAAATGATTTAGTGATGTAATAAAAAGGTGTATTACAACACATTTACATATCCCACATTGCTTCATGAGTGCACATGTTGTGCTTTTAGTTCAAGATGTAGCATTGAAATAAACGTCTTACCTTCTTCATCTACTTCACCAGCCTGTAAAGAAAACCAGTATATGGTTAGATATCAATCAGGCAAATGAGAAGCCATTTACGAATTAGTTCTAACCGGGATTACACCATTTCCTTCTATCCTGAAAGTTCTGGCAAAACCTACTTTCTATTTGAGTGCCTGTTATACAGGCTGAATAGTATAAAAACATTATTTTCAAAGTCAGACTGCGGGTCAAGTCACTGACCAGCAAACTCTCGAGTTTTTCAGGTTCAGAAATTCGACAGTTAAATGATGATTGCAATTATGAAACACACTTTAAAGTTAGCAGCAACTTTATATTCAGTTCCTATTCAATCTCAACTTTACGAAATGTAGAAACAGTAAGCTAAGGAGACAAGCACTTACCTTGAAAGCTGAAGTCACACTCACAAGTCCTACAACTACTAACATTAGTGACAGGAGAACCATCACGAGTTTTGTTACTTGTTACGCAAAAACACCAAACTATTCCAAATTAGCAGTTTAAAGAAACACTTTCACTACTCAAAGAACGAAAACAGCCGAAAAGTAATCCCGCTCTTCAAGACAGACTTAGACAATTTGCAACTGAATTTGAAAGTAAATCAGAGTTGAATAAACTTTAGAGCGAGTTGCAACAGTTAGGTCAATGTCGGGTGCCGTTTCAAAGAGTTTGTTAGTGAACCATCCCTACCAGACTATTTAGGGTGAGCCCTTGTTGATCGAACAGAGCGGTATGAGCTTGCAACCTGGTATTTCGCTCTGGCTAATAAACGCCAGATCAACCCTACCGTGACGTCACCGTCTTCTCTCTCTCTCTTTCTCTCTCTCTCTCTCTCTCTCTCTCTCTCTCTCTCTCTCTCTCTCTCTCTCTCTCTCTCTCTCTCTCTCTCTCTCTCTCTATCGGAACACATGGTGCAGAAAGAGAGGGACAGGGAAAGAAAACTCATGAAAGTTGTTTCCTACGGAGTTCGGGACGTGACGTGTGGGAAAATCGTGGGCACCCGGATAGTATTTTGTGGCCATGATTTAGTAATTACAAGAACAATATAGTCCGCTAGCAGACACATTTGCGGTATTGCTTTTGTTTGATAATACTCATAGCACCGACATTTGCCTCAAAGAAGGTCGGACCGTAAGCACACATCTCAATAACTGAACTGGTTATTGAGTTTTGATGTTCGTACACAATAAAGCACCAACGTCTTAACTCAATATGCACACTGATGTAGGCTAGACTACATAAACTCGATTGTCAGCTCATGACATATGACTTGACACATTAGTCTGACAAACAGTTAAGCAGAAAGCTTAGTAAACGATGCCAATAAATCAAAACACATCTGTGGTAATTTAGCAAACGAATTTAAGTTTGTTTGTTTGTTTCAGTTCAGCACTGTCTCTAGAGACAGCTCCTCTCTCATCGGGCACCATAACTTGACAGCAGAATACGTTTTACATGGGCAACAGAACGAACGTGTCAATTATTTTATTGAGTTTTCTGTGGTTCAACTGGTTCAAGAGTTGGCCTATTCATCATATTTTTTGTTTGGTTGAGTGCGGATATGATTCGGATGCATTAAACATATGATACACTTCCTCATGCTGTGTGTTGACCTGCCAGATACAGGCTGCGTCCAGACTGTAACATTTTAGTTTGTACTTTTAGTTGGTATTGCAGCTGCCCTGACAAGGTGCTTGCTGTTGCATGCAGCATGCATACTATTCGAACTGTTTGAGACTATATATCCTACCTTATGCATAAGTGGAGCAGGTTTGTACTGGTCCATTATTGCACTGTATATCCCAGAAAAACATTGGCTTGCATACTACAAATGTTTCAGGATGTTGTAGGGCACCATGACATGTTTGGCATAGGGTATTAAACATCCAACACACCTGATTCAAATGAATGGGTTGTTTTCAGACTTCTGCTTAGCTTGATAATCCATTCATTTGAACCAGGTGTGTTGGAAGAGAGAAACATCAAAAACATAGGGCAGAGGTTCCCAAGGACCAGGACTAAGAAAAACTGCAAAGGCATACTAAATAGTATGGTAGTATGGGTATTGGAACATCGTAGGCTAAATCACACATGCTTGAATAGATGATTTTATGAACAAAAAGAGATAAACTGATAGAGGGCGCGCTTTGTTCTATATTTGAGAATCAATTCAGTACAAATATATGGGAGGAAAATATTAGGCTGCATGTTAGACTGTCAAGACTGGGCTCTCTGTAGGAAAGAGAAGGAAACTCCTGTTCTCCATCAGCCTGTCTGTCTTGTTATGTTCTACTACCCAAACAGAGAATACGCTTCTGCTACGAGCACCAAGCCTGGAACAAGGCCATGAGTTTAGTGCAATGCACAGGTTCCACCTTAGTAACATGATCAAGAACTTGCCAAAACTAAGAATTAAACTCCAAATCGTCAATACAATTCAACGAAATCGCTGATTACGGATGATCAACTCCTATCTAATTCTATCCAATTGATAGTGTAGCATCAAATGATTGCCATATAGCTCACTGGATTGCTTTTGTTCTTAGATGTTGTTGTCTGGATTCATTTGTGTCTTTGGCATACATCCGCAGCCGGAGAGCTCAGTACAGTATAGATAAGTGAGCCGTGTCTCAACCATGCATGAAACTGGTAGTGAACCCCGGAATTCAATAGGGGACAATGCCTTTTTCCTGACGGTCCTTTTAAGTGGTGCAAGAGTTAGTATTCAAAGGCCTTTTCACACTGGAAAGTTAATGCGATACAACACCATATAACCAGGCTCTCTGATAGAACACCTGGCCCTTTCATTTCAACATACATGAGTCATTTGAACAGATATGAGAAAAATGCCTTGAATCAGAGCAGGATTGGGAGGACCCACTATCGAACGTTAGTCTAATGTGATGATGGTGGAGCCTCCCAACAAAGGCTACAGAGGAATAGCAGGAATTGCATTGGCACCTGACTATTTCCAGCTGACATCTCTGGCACTCAGACAAGGATTACTGTCCAATTTATCCCTTTCTTCCCATTCTAAAGCCAGTCTAAACAGCTAGGCACTTCAAAGAACTATACGAATAGGGTCCAAAAGACCTGTGCACTTCAATGGAAGTGGCTTAATTTAGCTCAGTTTGAAATCATTTGAATACAGAATAGAAAGGCATTTGGTTCGCCCAGCTGTTTGATTTGAGAGGAACTCCACTTCTCCCAAGTATGGGACACTGGGGATCCAGATAAAGGCCAAAGACATCCATCATGCCCTAAAAGAGAAAAGGAGGCTACAGTACAATTTCAGACGGCTCCAGAGGAATGTTGTTTATTTACCAGTATGTTATGGATTTACCCAATTACATAAGGGGAAGTTCAACTTCAGTTCAGCTTTAATCTGAATACACAAAGTATATTAGGAAGTGTCCCTTTGGAATAGCTTGGAGTGATTTATGAATGACAGGCACTATGACAAAAGTGATCATCAGCCATCAGGGGAGTTCTAAACAGAGTGAAAAGTCAGGAGGAGTCAAAGATGTACTCCCAGGAAACCACTTCCTTCAAATTATTACACAACTTGGATTCATACTTTATTGTAATGGATACAAAGTTTGAAACGTTAAGAAAGGCAAAAGATAAAAGGAAAATGGTCATAACTGATACAATTTTATTGCTCTGGTGAGAGAGAGATAAAACCACAAAGACAATGTGCACAGAAATCTAGGATCACAACTGAGTTGGCAAGCAAAATGCACACGACACATGCAAAACAATTTTGTCTTTCAATATCAACCATGTCATAAAAGGATATGCCATCAAGAACAATCACAGATAGCTAGCGAAATAGATAGAGCTCAATAGCAATGTTAATGACTTATGAAGACAAAAATCAAGAGCAGCACTTTAGTTCACCAGCATAAACTCTGTGCTGCTTGGCAATAGCATACAAAAGTATAATTCACCTTTGAAAAATGTACTGAAAAATCTAAAACACTGCTCATGTAAAGTCTGAATGGTCAGAAAAATAATGTCAAATTGGCAACAATTTGTAGCCTCTCTTGGTAACGCTATAGCGGAACAGCACAGAAGGGAAAGGCACCTTGCTTTGATCTTCTCCCTGCCAACTCAGGTGAGTTTCGTGTAAAGTTCGCCATAGAGTCGGTGGATCAGGTTATGAGTGTATCAGGAGGAATGTTGTATGTGTAGAAGCCTTTGTAATGTACATATGAAAATGGCACAGACCTTTATTTACAGTAAATTAATTTCATTTAATATGATTGTTGTATCATCGTAAAATCTTTTCCATCCACAACATTTCCTGACTTCTATGCTCCTCGCATTGGTGTTTAATATCTCAAGCAGAAGTGTTTATTTTGTTGGAGGTAATTGCACACCTTCCCCAACATATTCAATTATTCCACCCATAGGAGTCCCGCAAACTCTGTGCGGAACCTCAAAATACAAATTGCTGTCCCAATGTTTATCACCTAACAACATCCTCCTTTGCATGTTGCTTTTGCGTTATGGAGACAAAGAGGCCTTTAGTGGCTAATATTTCAACAACAAAAAGTGTGATTTTTAAGAACATTACAGTATACCTGTACCACAGACATTTTAGCCAGTAACAATATCAAGATGTTCATTAAGAGATACTGTTTTTTATGTAAGGTATTACAAGTGTGTGTGTATAGATAGTTTTCCTCCTCCCTTCTCCAATAAGAAATCTACAATAACAGTATGGAGGGAGCTTTCACATCTGAATTTCTGTGGAATACCCCTTTAATCCGACATTTCACTGAGGACTGCGCAACTGAGAAGAAACATAACTTTCGATTATAATTTACCATGGTCTTACTGAGACAGTAGATGAAAAACAGATTACCAACAGGCCACGGACCTCAGGTCTTCCAGGGCACTGCATAGGCCTGTAATGATTGTTATATAATAGCCTGATTGTGGGTATTTGATCCAAGCTGCAATCATTTTGCACTGTTTCTTTTCACATTCATGTTTCCATACAAATAATACTGTTGTTGTGTTTGCATTTAGATTGCATTCAGATCTGCTGTATCAGGGTTTCGGGACATTAGCTCAATCATTCATAAAACTCACACCCAAAAATAGCGGCCAAGATGACTCACAATTATTTGCAGTTGTAGGGCATGAATACAGTATTATTGTTAGATTTGAAGATATTTTAATACATTTCATTTCACTAGGGGACTATGTTATATGAAATGCATTGACTTTTTCTATGCATGCAGTCGCAAAGATATGAACACAGTTTTTAAGAACCATCATAATGAAAGCATTAGCAAGTATATAATTTATTTTACTACGTTATAAAATTAAATGTACAAGTTTAAAATATAGTTTTATCATCTATTAAGTAAAAATATTTGGGTAAACAAATAAGCGTATTTTTTCCAACCCTTTGCCCTCTTTTCTACATCAATCTAGTGGTGAATACAGGGCTAACACTCAATCTCCAACACAAGAACCCAATTCAAACTGGTGGGTGAGCATTTGGGCACACCAAAAGCAGAGAGCCAAAGAAACAAAAACATCAAAAGTTCTCTAAAAAGGATATTTCTCTTTTTGATAAGTGCTGTGCATCCTCATCTCACTCGTCATCGCTCCTACTCTCGTCGGATTGGTCCTGCAAAAGACACAAGACACAGTGACATCATCAATACCAATGGACCCTGCAGGGCCACGCTGTCACCCCTGGATACATCAACACTCCCGGAAACCAGGATGGAGAAGCAGGGGTAGGATGATTATACCATACAGTCTGGACAACTATTTACTTGTGTGAGACCCCACGTGGGTATGTGGTCCCTTTGAAATACTAACACGATCCTCAGAAGGGAAAACAACTGCTCTCAGAAGGGTTTGATGGAGCATAAATGTACGTTGTTGATCTCCAGGATTACAACAGAGCAAACAAAACCAAGAGAATGAAGACACGTAAAGCTAAAGAACAAGTCAAACCACGGCATAATTTGTGCCTCAACCGTTCCACAACCCCCCTTCTAGCCTACAGCACTGAAGAAATGATTCGATAAAAGTGTCACAGCCAGAAACGGACGAGGCAAGAGGAACATGGGAGGATCATTCCATTCGTCTTTCAAGTCGAGGTAACACAGCCATGGGATTGGTGCACCTACGTTGTCCTCTTTGTCGTCTTCGCTGTCGTCGTCACTGACCACCGGCTTGGCTTTGCTCCGGCTCTGGCGCTTCTTGCCTTTGTCACCGCCGTGCTCGTCCTTCTTGCTCAGCTTTATCTTCACGCGCACCGACGTGGCTGTCGACGGGGGAAAATAGAAATAGAGTTAGCCTGAAGGTGACAATCGAAGGTTATATTTTGCGCCTGTTTCGCTCGTCCGCCGCGTGTTCAAGATCGGTGTTAAGGGGTTAAGACTTCCTACACTTCTTCTGTGGTGTGTTTTACATGTGTATTCATTCAGCAGATGTTTTTATCCCAGCCCTCCGGTGTGCTAGCCAACGCGCCAGGGTATGCTAACACTCCATGCTAACTGCTAGCATTCTGGTGCGTGCACGGATTTAGTGGGGGCTGACAGTGCATCGTATCGTAGTCTGGGGGCCTTGAGAACAACCAGCCATCTTACACTCATTCTCAGAGTCTTCGTCCTCATCCTCTTCCTCCTCGCTGTCCTCTTCACTCTCCTCCTCCTTGACAATTCTTTGTCTGGCACTTTTGAAGACCGACTGGAGCACGATGGAATCTTCATAGATCTGAGACATAGAAACAAGTGTTACAGCACGCCACGTCTAACATGGGACTAATTGGTCCCAAACGTACAGTGAAAATGTCCAGGACGATACACTCAGGAGGGGAGCTGACCTGGGAACCTTCTAGATTGAACGTTTGGGCATTATGGCAGAGCAACATCACGTCTTTCTCCAGGTCCCCCACACTCCGGTACTTATGGTTCCTTACACGTTCCTGGGAAACAATACAACACTTTCACCTTCTTTCAGTCAGGGAAAATAGATTTAAACCTAAACCTTTAATGGTTCCAGTGCTGTGGAATTGGGCAACAGGAAATGGAAAACTTCCAAATCAATACCTAACCCAAAATAAATTCTTACAACGGACCAATGAAGAAGGCAGTCTGACAACAGGGGCTAACTGTACCTTGATTTTCTTGAAATCCATAGGTTTCCTGATCAGCTCATAGTATTCTGGAAGCTCCTTTCTTGACGGTAGTTGAACAAATACCTCACTTAGCTGGCGCCCTGACCTGTTTACAGGTTAGACAAGTATGTTGTATACAAATGCTCAAACATCTTGAAGTCTTGTAAGATCACAGGTCCAAACACAAAACTGATTGTTAGGTAAAAAACATGCATTCACCGCAACCAAAACTACCCAGCAATTACTGGACCTTACCCATCTTTGTAGTTGATGACAGTGTCGATGATGCCATTCATCTGTTTGGTGAGTTTGGGAGGGTTGGGGGACAGCTTCTCTGCGGGTGGGCGTCCGCGGCGCTTCTTGGCTTTCGGGGCCCCCTCGTCCCTCTCCGGGTCCTTGTCCTGGCGTCTCCTGCGCTTGCGTTTCTTTACCCGGATCTCCTCCTCCATTTCTTCCAGATTCCCGTCCTCGACGGCCTGTGGAAGGACAGCGCTTTTCATTGGGAAAGGGCTTGGCTCCAAGACTAGTTAGCCCGTCCTATGTTTGTGTATAAGTTCACTTCCCGTAGTTATATCAATGTACAAATATAAATGCTGGCATGCGATTAGTTTGACAAAAATAAATTACTGCTATAAACAAATCGCATTAAATGCATTCTCTTGCGAATCGTCTTATCAGAGTTCTGTATATAAGTAACAGAGCTGTACCATAGATTGCCTTTTTCCGTGTAAAAAAAAATAAAAATCTGTCTCTTCTATAAGTTGTGTGAACCCTTTCCATGGTAACATACCCGCAGCCACTGTTTCTCAGTCAGCGCGTCGCTGTAATCCACGTCCCGTCGGCTGCGCGAGCCACGCCCGAAGATCTTGTCCTCCTCCTCTTCATAGGTCAGCCGCTCCACCTCCGCGTCGTCCTTGATGATCCAGGATGGCAGCTCGTCCTCCTCCATCAGACGGGGCCTTCGCTTGGGGTTCCTGGCATCCTCGCGACGACGGTCCATGTCCATGCGCTAGGGCGAAGATGACATTCTTTGAATTAACAAATGAACAAAGTTCTGTACACGATCAGCAAAAAGGTTGGATTGACATTTGTTTCAGTCACAAAGATTTACCTCGATTTAAGGGTCCGAAGGTTCTCTCTTAAAACAAAAATAAATATATTTTCCTGCAATATTTCTTGATATTACATAAGTAACCATAAAGTCACAAAAAAATTGACATTTATT
Source organism: Osmerus eperlanus (assembly GCF_963692335.1). Lineage (NCBI taxonomy): Eukaryota > Metazoa > Chordata > Actinopteri > Osmeriformes > Osmeridae > Osmerus > Osmerus eperlanus. Next base: position 4,039,277 of record NC_085042.1, on the reverse strand, counting down.
CAAATAAATGAACATTTAATTAGTTGTCATTTAAATCACAATGTTCTCTGTCAATTGGTGTGTCACTAGCGCTACAATGCTCCCTCCCAACACTGTAACACAAGTCATCAGTTAGTCTGTGCTCTGTCTACCCTTCTTACTTTAGTTCATTTCTTCCACATTTGCTAAAGCTACGTCTGATGTTGTATTTGGTTTCCACAAGGGGGCATTTTGTATAGATCTGTCTTATAGCTCATAGCTAAAATAATGTGAATGATATTCTACTGTTAATAATGTAGTAATGATCAAAGAGTTGGCCGCCCAGACAGGTGTCTCCGCCAAGTTCAAGTTTATCATTGCTAACTCAGAAAAATGCAATCCACTGAAAGTTGGCTTTGAAAATAACAGTACGCAGGCCAGAACACTGGGATATATTTCACTGACCATGAATTGCTCAAACTCATCTTCGCTTCGGGCGATCATCTGGTTGAGGGTTTCATCATCAGGGACCTCGTCCTCCTCCTGCCATCAAACAGAGGTCCGATGTAGCCGTCCGTTGAAGGTTGCAGTGACGTGTTAACAGTTAGTACAACTTGGATAGACTTGATTTTGCGCAGGGTTAGGGCTTGAGGCTCATCCAAGACAACTTGAAACCGTTAACAACATTGGGAGACAGTAAACTGCCTTTGAGGACAGATCAAAAGATACAAATCGGAAACATCTGTACACTTTACCGAACACATTTAGAACTCCGAAACCTAGGATTTAACTTGATCACAATCCTATACGACTACAATTCTTTACAAAGTACAACTGTCGAGCAGCTCTAGCATTTTCAACCATTATGGACAAAAAAAGGGAATAGTTAGATTTAGATTGGCCTACCATTTCCTGTTTGTGCACATCTTCACCGACCTCGTTTTGTTCCTCGTGCTCCAGGATGGCTTGGAGGAAGACACGGCGCTCCTGGCCTGAGGACTTCTGGTCGAACATGCCCGCCTGGATGACCTTCTGGTCCACGTTCAGCTTGTACTTGGCCGCCGCCAGGATCTTCTCCTCCACGCTGTTGACCGTGCACAGACGCAGCACGCGCACCTCGTTCTTCTGCCCAATCCGGTGGGCGCGATCCTGGGCCTGGAGGTCCTGGGGTCAGCCGACCAGAACCGGGGGGGATGGAAGAAGCATTTCAACCTTGAGACGTTCATCGAATTGTATACAGAAGAGAAAAGATACCCCGATTCTATATCTATCCTATCTAGATCCTACTCTGGCTGACCTGGTGAGGGTTCCAGTCGCTGTCGAAGATGACAACGGTGTCTGCAGCCTGCAGGTTGAGGCCCAAACCTCCAGCTCTGGTGCTCAGAAGGAAGACGAAGTACTGAGATCCCTTCTCGTTGAACTTTTGGAGCAGCGCAGCCCGATCTTCTGACTTGGTGGTACCTAAAACGGAACAATATTCTCTCAGGCTCAAATCTGGGGAACCGCTCTGAGGTACAGCGGGTGGTGGTCCGAGGCCGTGCGTACACTTTCATTCTCTTTTATTCGTCTATCCCAACAATGGCAGAGCAGTTCGGACGCATCTTGTATCGTTTCGAATTCCTTCAAAAAACGATTTTCAACATGCACGGTGTGCAAGCTTGCTCACCGTCGAGACGCAGGTAGAGGAAGTTCCGGTATGCAAAGTAGTCCTCCATGATGGTCATGAGGGAGGTCATCTGACAGAAGAGCAGCACCCTGTGATTGGTGGCGTGGAGCTTGGGCAAGATGCGGTCCAGAAGCTCAAACTTGCCAGATGCCCGGTACAGATCGTGACTGGGAGGAACACAGGTAAAGCTTCAAGGTCAAATCCATATTTCAGGTGTGGAAGGATGAAAAGTGTTGGAAAACGACAAAACTATTTTGTGGTAATGACCAGGCACGTCACTGAAATGGATTCCCTGTCTCAACAGGGTACACTCCCGAGTAGCTTACCCGCTAATGACGCCGTTGGGATAACCCAAGTGTTCGGCAAAAGACTCCTTTGAAAGAAGAGTTTGCCAAAATGTCAGTTAGTTACATTTAACAAGAATAGTTCTTCTTGTCACAACACTTAGCTGTGTATGCAGGGCCCACTTCTTTGGGCCTGCGGTACAAACCTCAATGTGCTGAAACATGTAGGGGTGGTTGCAAATCTTCTTCAGCTGCATAATAGTATTCATCAAGGTCTTGGCTCCTCCTTTGCCCTAACGAAAGTTAAAGGAAGGCAAATCAAGGCAAAACGAAGACAACGAACCATTGATAATGACTTGCTACAATCCTATTGATGGGGAAAGATTCAAGAGAGCCAAGCTTTCCAGTCTGTTGAGACTAACCCTTAAGAAAATACATGAACTTGAAATGAGTTCTAATCCTGTGTAATCATTTACTATGGATAAAAATAAATCTATTAAAAAAAAAAAAAGATCTATAAAGCCTGTCCTCTTCAACTGCAAGATAAGATTTGTGCTGGTCACCCTGTAGAATAGATGGTAAAAGCAAGCCAGGATCTAAAGCAACTCTTGCAGCAAAAAAAACAGAGGACTAATGAGGAGAGAAAGCATAAGAGACACAGACAAGGGGACAGTTTCAGTCTCTAACCTTCTTGTCCTTCTCTGAACCATCGGTGAGGAGGATGCCTTTCTGCATGTGGCGGTAAAGAACCTTCTGAATGGCAGACATGTCACATTTGATGACATACTCGACCTGGGCAGACGAACGACAACATCAATCAGACAGAGGGGTATGGACACCATGAACGAAAAGTGTATGGGGGGGTCATTTTTAATGACCGTAATAAAATTTTCCTTACCAATGTCAAGAAAGTTAGCTGAATTTTTAAATAACCCCAACAAACCTTCTCTGGCAACTGAGACTCAACTTCCTTCTTCAGTCTTCGTAACAGGAACGGACGAAGCACCTTGTGTAAGCGGCGGATGATCAGAATGGTCTCCTCCTCGTTCAGGTCCACCTAGAGAGAAACAGCTTTCAGTACAACATGCACTGAGAGCACTAACAAGCCTTCACCAGGGTGGTTGGAACTTAAAGTGAAATAAACAATTGATGCATTATGGTAGTACCAACCAATTCAGGGCTTGAATTAACTTCTCAATACGCTTATATTTCATCATATTTTTCATCTAATTTAGAAGTAAATATACTTGATAAGTTTCATTTTTGGTCCAATCACAATACCTTATCTGCACATTTGAGCGTCTAGTTTCTGTAAAGAAAAGTGAAATCATGTCTCAAAAACACTGCCCTTTGAGAGCCTCACCCTTTCTCCCGTCATGGCAAAGGGAGCGTTGAACCACTGCTCAAAGGTGTTGCAGCTCTTGAAGATGGTGGGCAGGAGGAAGTTGAGCAGCGCCCACAGCTCGGGCAGCTTGTTCTGGAGGGGCGTGCCTGTCAGGAGGATGCGTCTTGGGGCCAGGTAGTGGGTGTTCAGGACCTGGGTCAGCTTACAGTGGTGGTTCTTCATGCGATGGCCTTCGTCCACAATCATGTACTTCCAACGGATCTGTAGAGAAGTGAGGAGCTGGTGATTGGGGAATCTGTGTGGGAATCTGTTGACTGGCTGTGTCAAGTGTGTGTGTGTTAACTGAGACCAGGTGTGTGTGTGTGTGTCTAAGAGAGGAAAGTTCATCTGTCAAACCTTGGCGAGGATTTGCTTGTCCTTGATGATGTACTCGTACGTGGTAAGGAGAACGTTGAACTTCCCACAACGGAGCTGAGGTACAAGTGACCTCCGCATAGCAGGGGTGCCCTTTCAGAGGTCATCAAAACAAAGATGTTTACACACACACACACACTGAGATAGTTGAGGGAGCATAAAACATCTTGAAAATTTGTCAGAGAATTTATGCAGCTCACCTTGTAGGCAATTTTGATTATGGACGGCGACCACTTATCAAGCTCGTAAGCCCAGTTTGACAAGGTCCTACGTGAAACAAGAGAGTGACTTGCTACTGAGGGATCAACTTGCATTTAATTTTAACGAGAAAGGGACCTTCTGATTCATCTGTATGTCAAAGTTGACTTTTTACTTCAAGTAAAAGTGCGTTCTGTGAACACTTAAAATACAGTAAACGTTCACCAGCATTTAACTCTGTAATCTATGCGAACGGAACTAATTTGTGTAGTTCGACTTACGAAAGCGGGACAATGATTAAAAATGGTCCGTTCAGTCTCTTGTTTTCCATCAAGTAGGTGATGAGGGCAATGGTCTGAATAGTCTTGCCAAGGCCCATCTCGTCAGCCAGTATGCCGTTTAGGTTGTTGTTGTACAATGATACCATCCACTCCAGTCCTTGGATCTAAACACAAGACACAAGGACACCGAGTTACTTATATGAATACACATAATCCAATGAGTAATCGACTTGCTTGTTTAATTTGACGAAATGTTAACTATTTCACTTCAAATTGCATTGACTGAACACGTGCACTAAAGTTCACCCCTAACATTAAATCAATCATCCGAATGTCTGCCGACAATCAAGTGGGGGTCATGGGGTTTATTTTTTATATATTTAGTCTAATCATTATCAATAACATACATTCTAATGTTAAGAGTAAACAACGTTTTAGCAACGGTTCAACGGTTCAACCGTTTTGGTTTCCTGAACACACCGAGAGCGCTTGATGTCGGCGCACCGTACCTGGTAATGTTTGAGCGTTCCATTAATCAGCAGGGACGACTGCTTCTCCACCCTCTCCATGATGGCATGAGCCACTCCATAGTAGGACTGCGTGGAGGTCTCTCCAGTGGGAACGCTGTACTCGTCATCCACATCTTGTTTGGCCGACCTGGAAGGAAGGGATGTCATTGGATGGCATGACCGGACGGAAAGACTTTTTAACCAATGTTAAAACAATTCAAATGTCATGTGATTGGGTCGACAAATGCTGCTATACGATGAATGCATGACGTTACACTGTGCAAGCTTAGGATAATATGCATTATTTTCGAGATTGTGAGATTTGCTTATTTTTAAAGACTAATGAAATAGTACACAGCCTGAAGCCTTGACTTTTTAGGTCAAATTAATTTCAGCCTCAGGACACACCAGGTTTAGAGGGAAGTTATATCTGTTATATATTTGTGAAATAATTACATACTCAATAATGTGTTTGGTTGCAAACTCTTCGTCGGTGTTCGGATCAAGGATTTTCTTCTCCTCAGATTCCGCTCTGGAGAAAACCTCCTCCTCATCCTTCAAAAACAAAATAAAAGAAGTGTATCTTAGAAGTTCCCTTCGAAGTGCAGGGAGTCTGAATGCAAAAAATCCCAGGGGTCTTTGACGGCCAGATACAGATAACAGCCAGTTACAGTCTAAAAGAGTGGGACTCAAACCCTGTAGTGACTGTGAGATCAAAAGTGGGGGTTTGCCATGAAACAATCACAGAGGTGACAAGGCAAGGGCACCCACCTCTTCCTCAAACTCAGAGCCACTCTCCTCACTGTCTGATCGAGGGGCAACTTCATATCTGTATTCAGGAGGGAAACAGACCAGACAAACATAAAAGACCACTCTACTTGTAACAAACCAATGAATTGCTCAGTTAATTATTAAACAATTTGACTAAAAGTACAGTGCCTGTCAAAAGTTTGGAAACACCTAGTCTTTTACAGTTTTTCTGTTCCTATTGTTTATATGCAACAAACTAGACATATTAACGGTATGAAGATTTACTTTGACCAAAATGTACAGATATTGGTACAAAAGCTTAATTTTCATCAAACTGTCACAAAAGGCATATTTGGAGAACATGCAAAGTCATTATATGCATGTAGGTTAAATGCCGTACAGACCGTGACTGAGCGATTGATTGATTGATTAAGTGATGGAATTCATGCATTAAAAACAATGACGCGAGGTGGTGCATGTGTCTCTCAAAACTGAATAAAGGATAGGTGTTTCCGAACTTTTGAAAGGTACTGTACATTCATGTTTGTTATAAACCATACAGCGTGGTGAAGGTCTGTACATTTTGGGATCAAAAACAGTGAGGCAGACACTGTTAGCTTGTCTTGTTTCATTACTGAAAAAAAAAAAAGAAAATAATCTACACAATTAACATATCTAAAGTTCGATTCTCTTACCCAGGGTTCATTTCTAGCCAGGCTTCCAGTTGGCTGGACTTGGGGGCGTCGGTCCCTTGGAGAACTCTTCCAGTCTCCGTCTGAATGACTTTGACAGGAAGTTCACTCATCTGGCTGCTCTCATCCATGGGCTGCCATGCCAACAGAGCAAGTCAGTCGTTATTAAGATAACATTTAATTAATACCCAAGTGGAGAAATGTGCATGTTTCCGGAAAAGGAGGGCGAGCAGAATACACATTTAATGGACAAATTAATAAATATATAAAATAACCGATACGAAAATAGAAACAACAAGTCAGTTGTTTTGCACCAAAAGTGCTGGCCACTTGTCCATTTTGAAAATGAGAAGGAACAACATCCATCAAACACCATATACAGAAACAACATGATTAGTTCAGTTGCAGCTCCAAGTTTCTTTTTAACCTTACATCTTAAAACCAGGCACACATAGGCTTTTCAAAATAGGGCTTTTCAAATATTTCCCAGACGTGGATTCCCAAGATGGATTCTGGATTCGAACTTACTTCTCCGTCAGGTCCAATTGCGCTCGCAACGTCACCATCCCCATCCACGTTCTGTGAACCAAGCACACAAGACTGCCATCACACACCCTCTCAAACGGCGGTCACAAAAAAACGACGGCGCCGAAAGCCTTTTGGACCTTTCTCTTCTTCTTCTTCTTTTTCTTCTTCTTCTTCTCCTTGGCAGCCTGGGCGGCTTTGTGTTCGTACACCAGGTCGGTCAGGTTGGACACATACTCGTCGGTCTGCTGCAGCAGGTAGGCCAGACGCTTGTCTTTCTTCTGGTCGATCAGTTTACGGTAGCCCTCTTCATCCTCGTTCTTGGGGTCAGACAGAATGCGGTTAGGTCGTTCATATTGTTGGGAATGTGTCGGGAAAGCACATACGGAGTTTTAAAAGGATGTGGGAATATGTGTGAAAACGAGCTGAAGTCATGATGCATAAATCTCTTACCATGAGCGCTCTCATTCGCTCTTTCTCGATTCTCTCGGCCTCCTTCTTTTGCTCTCTTTCGGTGTTGGTGTGCCAGGTGGCGATGGCTTTGGATAACTTCTGGATCTTTCCGGCCATGGACCTGTGGAATTCTTTGAAATCCTTGGCATGCTGAAGGATGCTATTCAGGTACTCCTGTAGGGAAAAAAACAGATATTTGTACGATGGTATTGGTGTTCCAAAAATGGGGTGTGATGGCATGGAGTCGTTGAAGATGACACTGGATTATTGCACCCACATGCGTGGTACAATATAAAAGACGTGAAGAACTTGAGAAAAAAAAAACAACAAAAAATCTGAAATTCCGGCAAATTCTACGGACGTTCTCCTTGAAAACAAGGGAACACGAGCGGTGGATGAGTAACGTTCGTCAGGTTTCACCTGGTGTTTCTGACGCCGCTTCCGCTCCTGCTCGATCTTCTGCTGCTTCTCCAGCTTCTCCGTCATGCGCGCCTCCCTCAGGGTCTGCCGCTTGCTGCGCTTGTAGGCCTTGGAGTTGAGCGCCGTCTCTAGCGTGGTGCTCCTGCGCATGCAGGCCACGACATCCTGCCTCAGCTAAAGGGAAGAGGAGAATAGAGAAGTAGCTAGAGGGGGGAGTGGTACTCCAGGGGCTTCTTACCACATTTTAGGACGTACTGGACGTTTTTGTTGTTGTTTCAATCGATGAAATATATTCTACATTGAACGTGAACAGTTGACAACCATCATTGTACACAACGTTTTTTGGTGGAACATATACGGATAGTTGAGATGAGGTCATGTCATTGTTTTCCTTACCGTTTTCCTTATGGTGTTTGAGTGGTCACAGTCACAAATATGCGGGCCTACCATCAAAGTGCAAGCGAGCCCCTGCTACACGTGTCAGCGTGATAGTTAGGTGATTGTGAATAAGCTGTAGTCTTGTTGGCGTGCTGCCTGGTCCAGGAGACACCAGCAGCGTGCTCTTCTGGTGTCTCAGCCAAGCCCCCGACCCCAAAGATGTTCCGAACATGGCTCACAACTACTGGTTTGACAAATATCAGCCGTTTCTCTCCTTCCACCACCAAAAAATGCACTTCTGACCCTTGATTTTCCGCTGTACCTCCTATTTGCACCAGTTGTATATGACTTAAGGACGGATAAAAGCGTTGGATGAAAATGACTCGGATGTCAACTTGTTTTACCTGGCGTTGGAAGTTGAGCAGTCGCAAGGCTTTCAGCTCCACAGAGGCTTTCGTCCTCAGGTCCGGTGGGAGAGAGCCTGGGAGACTCTCCAGCTCCTGGATCCGGTGGACGATCCTAGCCTGCAGCCTGCGAAGAGGAACATTCTGAGACCAGGCCCCAATTCAATCAATTTCAGGGAAAGGAAAACGGCATTGCACTATCCCAAAAGGGTTTGCTAACGTCGAAAATACGTCAAACTCAATGAAAAACACTTTTCAATGATTTAATGACCCCCCCCACCCCCCCAAAAAAAACGCCACACGACATCCGCCAAGCAGGACTGTGATTAGTGTAAGTGAACACAGAAGTCAGTTTATTGACTCGTATATCATTGTATCTGGCTTTAGAGAAGTGTGGATTATACCCGCATTAAGGGATGATGATAAGCTATAAGGGATAATGATGAGCTATAATAGTTAATGAGGTACAGTAGCTACACTGCTATGCAGCGATGTTGTAAGTGATACGATCAACGTTTATAACCCAAAGTTGCGTCACAAAGTCGCAATATTATTGTGAGCCATTGGAAACAATGTAACCTATCTTAGGGTGTAGCGATTATCTGAAACATTTTATGATACAAGTTGTGTTGAAACACTAGTTCAATGGATTGTTGTATTGTTGACGCAGTTGACCATAATTATAGTTTGGTCGGCACTTTCATTCAAAAGTCTCCAAAACTGATTGGTTATATTTCCACCGTATCCCAAGATTGCAAAGTCCTTTGACACATCAACTTACACTGTAAATACCATGCCACAGGTAAAGGATTATATACATCTGAACCCAATGCAAGCCATATAAACGCAAACATGGGTTCATTGGTTCTGTTGTCTGGGGAAGATGCAGACGGAGACAGGGGGAGGTACCTGTACTCTCTCTCCTGCAGGATCTCCACAGGGTCCAGCCCTTGGGGCTTCTGGATGGGCGTGATACGGTTCTGTTTCTGCTGCATCTGAAGGATGGGCGATGGCTGCCCCAGGGCCGGCTGGGCAGTAGAGGGGCCAGGCATGGGCCCAGGTGGCACTACCGGAGGCTGAATTGGAGCTGGAGATGGTCGTCCACTAGCGGACGGGGCAAGGAGCTTCTGAGGGTTGCAGGAAGAATCGCTGCTCAGGCCTGGAGAAATAATGGACACTGAAATCTAGTCAAATGCTCAAAACAGATAAGCCTACAAAAGGTCGTCTATGGTACTTCTGCGCCCTACTGTCATAGCAGTGTCAACTTCTACACATGCCACGGGCAGCCAGTTTATCCATGTGTGGGCTAGGTGGCTTGTCAGTGGTCTATTCACATCAAGCAGTTGTCTAAAAAAAACAGGCCGTTGAGGGAAATCAAAATACACTGCCAAATACTTCTCCGTTGCTCATATGCACACCTATGTGTTATGAGACACATTTTCATTGGAAGGCTTTAATCAGGCATGTACAAAGTGTGCATTGAAATTCAGACCAAATTGTTTCTCAGCGCATCATTACGCCCACGGTGTATTTACTATCTGACGGTTGTCGGTTAATTCCAGATCTATAACATTATTCCATTGTGCCATACTGACCTTCATGTGGTTGTTTGGACCCAGCACTCTGGGCATGGCCTTGCATGGCAGTGGTGGGGCAGGGGCTTGACTGGGTACCGCCAACTGGTGGCATTAGCATGACTGTGAACACATGGAGTCTCTTTCTAGAACCCGGATTGCTATGACATCCAAGTGATTCGTGTTTTTATAGTGATTTTCATTCATTCACAATTCACGTTACCTAACAGAACTGTCTTTGCGGCTTTCCAGCATTACACAGTAATATCACGGAGAGTTGTCTTGGAGGTGTTGATCATCAACGTACCTGGAGGTCTGTTGTAGAGGTTGGCGCTCGCTGGCGACTGCTGCTGCATGGTGGGAAGGCTCCTCTTTCCTTGCACAGCCAGCTGCAGGTTCTCCGGCAAGGGCTGGCCCCGCCCCAGGATCTTATAGGCCAAGATCTGGGCCCGTAGCTGTTGAAGTTGAACAGGGCTGAAGGAGGAGGGGCCCCGCCCCTGCGGCCCCATAGGCATGGCTGCCTGGGGGTCCATGGGCACCAAGGGGCCCGACTGGGTGGGTGGCATCTGAGGCGGTGTTGGACCCCCACCCCCTGACATTGGGCTGGTGGTGTGCTCGTGGACCGCCATTGGAGAGGGATGGGGGGACAGATATCCTAGGAAGAAGAGGGGGAGCTGAATGTCTCAGGGATCTTGAATATGTGTTTGAGTGTTACCTTTGAACGTAAAAGTCTATTCAATGAGTGTCAGCAGTTTACCTTGGCTGTGCTGGTCCATGGGACTCCGTGGTGGCCCCATGCCACTGTGGAGAGACCTCATCCCAACTCCCTTCATCTGACCATAGTGTATCTCATCTACCATGGTCTTGTCATGCATTCCTTCCATGGGCTGAAAAGGCCGTCAGACATCAAAATATGAATTATGATGAAATCGCAATAATCAAAAGAGATTAATTTCTCTCAAATGGTATGGATAAAAACAGATACATTATTATAAAAATGACATATGTAACTGCCAGTCAATGAGTGTTAGAAACTTAAAATAATAATAATTGTAGGATCCCTTTTATATCCATTTATGTCCAATGTTGCATGTTTTAAAATCGAATTAAACTATTATTGTAATTTTGTGTTTTGAACAACAACAAAAATGACATACAAACATTCTCTCTGGGAAAAATAACTAGCTAGATTGATTATTTAAATTAGCCAGCTACTTCTGGAACACACTTCCCTCTGACTCTGACACTTCCACGTAGTGATAGAAGGGCTTGGGTACTGTACCTTGTGCATGGGGTACACATTGTCCTGGGAGTAGTCCCCCCCTCCTTGGTTCTGCATGGTATAAGGCCCACTGGAAGGCCCAGGGCTGGGGCCCATCATACTGTGAACCGAGCCAGGAGAAGGACCTGGACCAGGGCTAGGTCCCAGGACAGGCCCTGGGGATTGCCCCGCCCCTGGAGACTGACCAGGATGGGACATACTCCCAGTCAGGTCGGTAGAAGTGGACATCTACCAGTAGAGTTAGGTCTGCTGGAAAAACATAAAAAGATTCATTAATTAGCCATACAGGCTAGGCTACACAAACGACTCCCTAAATTAAAGAACTTTATTCATAGTTGTTCTTAACTATATAGTCAGGCATTCATCAAGACCATGTCTAACTATTCCAATGGATACCTGATATGTTAACATACTCAAATAACTGACATTGACATTGATACATAATCTAACACATTGTGTTTTCGTTGAGTAGCATATTAGTGTTAGCACTACTTGTTGCAATAACGATGGAAATGACTGATGAAAATATCTGTGCTGGGAATGTGGCATTCCTTACCTTAGGCTAATTACATTTCTACACAAACGCATTGCTATCTGTCAAATTACAATACGGTAGGTACATTTGAAATTGAGGTCTGCGTCAGACGGCGACTTGTAGCTAGCCTAGGTTGTAGCCTTGATGGTTCGGTTTAATCGGAGGTGGTAGGTACTTGATCTGAAAAGTTTTGAAACCCCTGTTTCTAGTTTGTTATGTATTGAATACTGGCAGATATCGCTTACTGTACTAGACTAGTCTAGCAATCTTTCAGAGTTAGCTGATTGGATAATGGCTTCCCCCCTACACTCAACTGAACTTCGTGTCTCAACAACATGGTGGTGGCCATTGCTAGCTATAGTTAACTCATAACTGGCTTAATCGAAAAGATTACGACCACCAAATGCAACAACAAAACGGATATGAAGTGAAACTGACAGCCTCATCTACGCTGGTTCGTTGGTTCTAGCTAAGCTAATGCTAACTTTTATCGCAGAAATTAGCCAGTGTTTTCTAGCTAGCCAGCCTGTACAGTACTTACAGTAGCTACAGTATGCGTTCCTAAGCGAGTAGCTACTATTATAACGGAGCAAACAATAAAAAGTTAACTCTGGGATTGTTTTGCTTTAAAATAAGTAGATTTTAACTTGGTTACTCTACCTTTATGTCGAATTGAAAAAGTCTAGAAAATGCATTGGAAAACCGAATGTCTACTTTAGATGACGGCTGTTGGTAACGTCTGTATCCCCTCTGCTTATAACTTGTAGGATATTTTTTATGTTTGCATATCTAATTTGTCAGGACCACAGGAAATACCTCCCCATACGTATAATGATTGGTTTAACAAAACGTCAATTATCCCTCGGTTCTAGGACTGCTGAAATCTACGCAGTACGTACAGTTAAGGAAATGTTATACATTTAAAACATGTGTGGAGATATTATCAACACCCATGGTGAGATATGTTTCTGAGATATATACTGAATAGCCTAAATTGGCTGACTACTGATACATGACTTCCAACCAATGACTGTAAATATACTATGAATGTCTGCTATTTTCAACACGTTTCAATTATTGTTGACAACATCCAGTGAACGATCATCAAGCATTATTACTAGTCTTGCATGGTGGTGGAAATTGTACTAATCTTTTATCTCTAATCATAAAAATACTAATTCCGCATTCGTTTCAAGGATCATTAGCCTATTAATCAACCTAGATTTTGCTCAGAGACTATAAAAAGACGGCAAACATTACAGGTATACACCATTGCGCAGATTGCCCCCAATTTGTCATCTAAGTGTTGGCTTTTCATAACAACCTAAGGGCAAGTTTGCTTGACTATTTTCTAAAACCTCCGCTTACCTATATAGACTTACACCGAAAAGGCAGAAGGGGGCAGCAGTGTTTAAGACAATCACATGGTCGGCTATCATATATAGGCTACCGGTTACAAGGCATTGCATTACCCAGAATAATCGCAACTGACACTAAATATTGCCCGCCACACAAGCAAGAGCCATTCCTGAGCTCTAAACAAACATGTCGTTTTTTTGAGTTATTGCCAAGCTCAATTTACATTGCAGAAAACCTAATGATGGAGAAAGGCAGGCTATGCAAATACGCACAGGTTCAGTTACATGTGTATTCCTTAACATCAAAACCTTTGCTTTTGTTTCAAAGCTGTTATCACAGGTCCTTTTAGTTGTTTGAAATTGGAAGACTTTGTTTAGCCTAAAGGCCTATATGAGAGAGAAAAAGACGTGTGTGTGTGTTTGTGATTTGGACACAATATAACTCTTGATGTTTATTTACATTTACTGTACCACTCCTGAATAGTAGCATTCTATTGATATTGTATAGGCGGGAGCACTATATTTAATGTATTTGTCAGTTGTTATGCCTAATTCTGCTACACATATGGATTGCTTGTATAGATATACACAATAAACACACCCACCGCGTTCTTTCCCACCTAACAATGGTCTAGCATATTGTGACATAAAATGTGTCAGACTATTAATAGTACGGCATATTTTAAGTATATAGCACGATTACAAGGTTGGCGCACACGTAGGTGATGAACAATACATTCCTATTTCGGTAACCTTACTTGAATCATAGGACAAAAGCTAGGTACACATATGAGAGAATTTAAGTATATTTGAATAACCTTTAGATAAATAAACAAAGCACTTGTCTGAACTTTTATCAAGACTTCCCCTCTTCCAAAAGCATATCCTTTATTAAAGGCCTGGAAAAGGATGTTCACAGGGTTCCCAATGTAAATTTAATCAAATTGACAGCCTTAATTAACTCAAGTGGTTAAACCCACCACTTCAAATTAGGGTTGCACCAGGAAAGGCTCAGCCCACAGTCATTTGACAGGAAAAAATCAGTGGTTGTGGTTTCTATTCACCTTGAAATCCTTCCAAGGTGCAGCATACAGATTCACCAGCAGTATATTGTTTAAAGCCCATTGTTCCTAAACTGAATAGACCAACCGAAGCCATGCTACACTCGAGAAACAAGTGGCTTTTGATTAAATAGAAATGGAACAGAAATGTTTACTGCAATGGGTCATGGTAATGGGTTAGTGGAACCTTTTGTGGGTGTTAAAATTAAAATGTATATTCAACTATCATAATGGGTATTAGCAATGTGGTGATGTAAATCAAATAGCCTAACATGATGGTAGGTCTCAGTCAATTCTCTTATTCACTTTCTATATCTGCTTATTATTATATTACTGATTTTTATTTTATTCTGTCTCTATATATGTTTTTCAGACCACTTATTTCAACATCTATATTTATTTAAAAGCATTGGCGAGTATTTTTTGATTTGGTAAACTGATTCCTGACATGTAGCCGAGCCTGGACATTTGTGTAACTGATCTCAATTGCTTCATTGGGTTTAGTCATTAGACACTTTCTTAGTGAAATATATGCCTATAGTGTGTATTGGGTCAAATACACAAGTTTATAGCTACATACCTATTTATACACTACAACCTTGCTGTAGTGACAGCAAGTTGTGTGACTGGAGTGATTGTGCTATCTTACCTCTCTCCAGGGTGTTTAGATAGATATATTTAAAAAAATAAACGTTAAAATGTTTGTATTTATTTTGTGTTGTAAGAATTTTTTGGATGTCTGTGTTTTTTTTGTTGTTTTCTTGTTACCTACGTTTAATGTTTTTCCAGTCTTCTACTGTCCCATTTTGGTGAGTCTGTGTGACTTGTGACCTCTTAGATGACAGGACTGGCACCCGGTGTGGTCTTCTGCTGCTTTAAGCCCATCTGCTTCAAGGTACCACGTGTTGCATGTTCAGAGATGCTCTTCTGCATACCTCGGTTGTAACTACTTTTTATTTTTTGCGTTACTGTTGCTTTTCTATCATCTCGAACCAGTCTGGCCATTCTACTCTGACCTCTGTCATAGACAAGGCATTTTCAGTCAGAGAACTGCGGCTGACTAGATATTTTATCTTTTCGGACCATTCCCTGTAAACTCTATAGATGCTGGTGCATAAAAATCCCAGTAGATCGGCAGTTTCTAAAATACTCAAACCAGCCCGTCTGGCACCAACTACCATGGTTTTATATTGCCAAAATATGGCAATACTACAATTTCAACAATAGCAACATTGATCATAAGGATATATCTAGAATAATGTCACAGCTTAATGCTTTGTCAATAGTATTAAACAACTATTCAACTATGTATGTTGGTGTACTCGAATAGATAATAAGACACAGTAATATACTACACATTAGGTAGGGGTGGAGGAACCAAAGATCAAATGTTATCTTTTAAGGAGCTCTGGTTTTGACTTCTGGAAGTCACAATGTGTCCAGGCTGGCTTCTCTTGTCTCAATAAAAGGATGTCCTAAATATCCTGCATGGCCTATTTGGCTGCTCTCATACCTTTATCCTGCAGCCCCATGACCATTGTTTATTATTGATCTCCACTTTTGAAGAGCTCCTGTTAAGAGGATAACAAGATTTATGGGCAGGTGTGCCATGGCCTTAATCATTTGACCCTTAATTCTGTGTGCTGGTGCTCAATTTGCAAGAGCAGCTTTTCATCATTCTCTTGGGACCAGCATCAGGTTAAGAGCACTGGACAAAAATCTTTTTCCAAGATGTTGCAAGGTCATGTACGAGACTGATGGGAGAGGAAATGCTGTCAGAGCGGGGTTCTTTGTAGTAGCCTTTGTTGCAGGTGTTCTGTCAGTCATTTTGAAACCATTCTGTTCAATATTAGTATTCAACTTCCTTGACATCTGGTGGCACTTGAACACATACAAACACACCAATGAGACACACTGCAAGTCTTAATTTTATGGACATCATAGTAGCTGTCTTATTTATAAATTCATTTGCAGGTAAGTTAATTATTAAAACATTAAAACATGTTTCAGCCATGCACAATCTAAAATACATGAGCAGTAAAGTGACTTAAGCAATAACTGTGTACAATACTCAAACAATAATTTGTAATTGAGTTTACAAATTGTTCAATTATGTCAATTCAACAGTTACTGGCAGCCACCAGATGTCAAGTTAACAATGTAGATTATTGGTGAATTTTCTCAATACATTCTCAATCCTTTCAACTTTTACTTTTGCAGAAGCATGTCTGGTTGTGTTAAGCCACAATGTGTTTTATTCATGTCACAGTGAATCCTTGCAGTTTTCTGTGTACTGAAAAAACCTGCTCACCATGAGCCCATGTTGCAAATCTGTAAACTGTTAAAGCCACTTCTATCTTTACAATATTACCCCTATGCAGTTCACATACTCCACTGTGTTTATAATATGTGTCTGAGAGATAGTTCTACATGATATGAGAGTAAAACACCTATATTGAAGTACTGCATGTTAGATCACCAAATGAATTGGATTTAATTGAACAGTGCTATGTTTTTACTGTCATGCTCACATGAGTATAGTCTTGAATTTCGAATGTAGTATGTATACTAACCATGTCCTCCTGAGAACCAGGGGAAAATATTTCACATTTTATATTTTAAGTTTGGGTAGAAAACATGAAAACAATATGTTTTAAGTGAAATAAATGTTACAGCATAGTTAATTGTTAAAGTATAGTACATCTATATCGGAAATAACTATCTAGAAGCACATTTAAATGTGTTCATTTAACATCAGGAGTGTTTATATACTGTAGGTCCATCTCATGAGAGTCGACCTAAATAACAACGAGAGAAATGAACACTCCTGGTCTTAAATTAACACTTTGAAATCTGCTATTCTTGAGGTCGTTCACCTTTGTGATATCATTATAAAGCCGTGTACCGGCATGTCCTCTTTTTTGGACAATTGGACAAAGAGAACGAAACAAATGGCAGTATGGTTGCAAAGTTACAGGCCCAAAACAAATGTCCACTATAGTAACATTGGTTTGTAACATGAATGGAAAGTTCTCAGAAGGATGTGACAGACTGTGTAGAAATGAATATTTGTGGTGGTGGTGAGGTCAATATCTTTGCTTGACATTTGACCTATGTAATAGATGTGTTGAGGTGTCAGACCCATTAGTTCAACATGTCAAAGGTGATCTCTAGTTTACAAAACAGTTGCAGAAGAATGTATTGTTTTTTTCAATCATCATTTGATAGTTCATAGATTTTTGTTATTTTCTTTACTACTTAAAAATGTGCTCTGACTTTGAATATTTTCTAATATACTCTGTTATAGATCTTACTAAGTCATGCATCAGGCAGGTTTGTAAATCCTGAAAGTAAATTTTACCAACCGAATGTTAACAAACACTTTCAACTTTAAAACATTTGCAGACTTCCTTGGTGTGTTAAAATATTTATATTTGCAAACATATAATCTATTCATTGTGATTTCAAAACCTCCCTTACCAAGAACAGTACTTATTTGTATACATTTTTGTTACTAGTTATTACCATTACTTTTCACCCTAGTCTAACCCCCACTTGAATGGAATTATATCCATAATATTCCTACCCCATTCTAAACGTAACTGAAATAGGATAGAAATATAACCTTAGAGAATGTACAAATGTCATGGAACATATTGAAACAATATATTCAGAATGTGAATGTAGACAGATGTATAAATACATTTGTCATATCAGGGGATGTTATTTGGTGTGTAAATAGAGAGTAAATCAGGCTGACTTTGTAACATGTCCTGGCTATCAACCTTGAGAAGTTATTAATGTTTGTGTAAATGTATAGGATAAGGTTGACAATACTACAATCAACAAGCATGTGCAATCGGATTTCAAAGAAATGCTTTGTCAGTCTTACGTGATTTTTGCAGTCCAGGGCTTAACTGTTTTCACAGGTAATGACAGACATGTTCTTCAGAACATGGTTTATGTTTTGTTAATAACATTTGTCTTTTTAAGAGGTTCAGGTGCTGTTTGAGAGCACAATGAGAAAGTTGAGTCTCTGGTTATTGAACTCAAGTTCCAAATAGTTTACCTGACAAAGTCAATGAAAGCCCATTGACAGGAATGTCAGCCGCTCTTTGCTGCAATTAATCTGTTATTCTGCTGTATACAGAGAGCCTGTCAAAGTGCCTTACCTATGTCCTATTTTTCTTTTACTTTACAAATCCATGTGCGCTCTTCAAAAGGGCAGTCATTATTGAAAGGTTATGTCCTTACTTAGTGCAGATATGCATGGGACTTTTTCACCCTGACTCTTGAAATAACTCATTTACGAACAAGCAAGCTTGTCATCTTTGTCGGAAACTTTCTTTTGTTAAAGCATTCACACACCAAGCAGAGAGGCATTGATGTTCATCTGTTCTAGATAGGTGTTCAGCTTTAACCTTTTCAATCCCAATTCCACACTACCCATTCTTTTACTGATCAGTATAAAATAAGATATCACAATTGTATGCTATATGTTGAGACTTACAAAAAAGTATTTGCTGTGGCTTTTCATCAAACTTATCTGCTACTAATAATTTTTGTTGTGACCCTGACCATGTTGCAACACATATTCCAAGGAAACTACTGTTTTGATAACAAAGGCAGGGTTGAAGGTGACACCTGGAATACATGGAGTCCGTGCATCAGCCTCCTAATTGAGCAATTAGGGTGAAACAAAACTGATAACAAAATGGAAAATAAGATTCCTAAAACCACTCATAACCACAGAACGCAGACTACTGCAGATCATCTGTGATCAACCCATGTTTCAGTGCCGCTTAAGAATCTCGCCAAATGTATTAACTTGTCAGGTCACTTTAGTTCCACTTTCATTTGGACTCAAATTACAGTCGAGGAAAGGGTATTTGTTAATTGTGTTTTCTAAATGGTGTTTTGTATGTCTGAGTTGTGCAATTTGACAGGGATTTGGCAAATGGCAATGCAGGCTTGCTCAAGCACCACACTATAAATCCATCAATGAAAGTAATTTAGACAGAGCTGGCCCTCAGCCAAATACATTGAAAGTGATGACAGACACATTTCAGAAAGGGAGTGGAAATCTATTTGCCATAGAAACAGTGAAATGTTAAAGATAAGGAGACCCGCATAAACAAGTTCTGGAAGAGGAATAGATTGTTTACACAGTTGAAACAGCTCAGACCTCTTAACAGCACAATGCCCTGTTTGTACGTCACTTTGGATACAATGTGTAAAATGTGACAGCAGTTTAAAAAATGTGACAGCAAAAGTAAAAAATAAATAAAGTCACAGTAAATGCACAATTGGGATTTCTGAGTAGCAAAAACAAATTGCTTATAGCTTTACACTTTTGTGTCACTCACTCACTCATTCTTACACCCATGCACACACTCACACGCAAAATCTGTGTAATGCCAAGTTACTGAAATTAACAAAGACAAGCTTATGTTTTCGAACTGCAGGCTTCGAAACAGTCTCCATGGTTAAGTGACAAACGCTCTGGGCAAAATGATCAATTTGCTATCTTGCTCACACAATTCACTGGGAAGGACCATGTGGAAACCAGGTTTAATGACCGTTTAAAGCTGTACGATGCCCCCTTCCAGAGGAACCTAGCAACAGGAGGAGATGAACACCCTTGTTGGTTTCTCTAGCTACACTAGACTAACATTCTGACAGTGGTCAGTAGGAAGGCTCGAAGGAGGGTGGGAGATATTGTAGATCACTCAACACTCTTTCATGTACATTTAATATGGGGTAATCCCTTCCCTCACTGGATAGTACATTGAAGTTTCCTCCATTTGCGCTCTCAGGTTGCGCTGCCTTAGGCAACATGGGTATACCTGAAAAGCAAAGTGCCTGATCCAGGGTGGAGCTGGCTATGTGTGACATGCCACTTGTCATCAACCAGGGATGATTACAGACTTTGTTACTACTTCAGCAACTCCACCCACTACTACATACGCGATCATCTGAATATTAGTAGCATGTATGTAGATAAGTGTGTGTTTTAGTGCATTTAATACATTTCAGTAAAGGATTACCAGTGTCCAATCATATTGCTGTTGTGTCCTGTTTGTGTCCTGTCCATCTGTTGTTGTGTGCCCATTGCTTGTATTTGTATCAATTGTATGAATTACAAATGTTCATGTGCTTGAGTTAGTCTGGGTTGAGTTCCGACCTTCACATTGTACCATATTGATTTGAAGACTGAGACTGAGTTTCATGTGCTTGAGACTGATTAAGAAAGTGTCTTGAAAAGCAGGAGTTATGGGTTGAATTCCTATGCATCATAACCTGATCACTCCCACATTTGAGTGTGGCACAAGTCTTTGTAACCCCCACGGACTCCATCCATAAGAAGTCCCAAAAGATAGTGTAAAACATATTTTCACCCCTGACATATTCTATTGTAAACTTTACTATCAGGGAGTCATGACTGAAGACACAATAATAGTTTCCATTCCTAGACCATAACATTTCTGTACAGACGGCACTACAGACATCCCAACTTGTCACAGCCACAGCCGTGCCCCAGTACTTTAAGTTCCCCTGGTTTTCCCTTCCCCTAGTATTCTCTGTCTCCCTGTGTGTGTGTGTGTGTGTGTGTGTCTGTGTGTCTGTGTGTGTGTATTCCGCCGCTTGTTTAGTCTCTCTCCCCTGGTTCCCTACACTCCTGTGTCTTGTTCCAGTCCCTCAGCTGTTGTCCATTGTGATCACGCTGCCCTTTGTAGATATGTCTGCTTTCTTTGTCTGTCCTGGTAGCGTCGTTGTCTCTATGTGAGCATTCCTTCTGTGTCTGGGTTCTTTATTTTGGAAAATAAATATTTATAGTTTTGATCCTGCCTGCCTCTCCTTGAATTTGGGTCCACCTCCTGCACGACCACGTGTCACAAACCCTCCATCAGATCCCGTTTGCTGCTATTATTTTTAGTTTTCAATAGTTTAGATTGTCAAATGACTGTACATTATCTAATATTGATCATACTATTGTTATCCTAATTGTGTATTTTACATATATAATATTGTATATACAGTATACGATTAAATTACATTTTTCACAATGACAACCTATGTAAAAGTGAGAATTTAATTGTTCCACATTGCTGCCAGTTAATGACATGAAACTTTTGTTTACTGTAAATAAAGACATTTTTATGTACATGTTTCTTTTTTTAAATGTTATTTTCAGAAAATTGCAAAATATCTTAATCTTTGTAAATTAATTGCATTGACAATAGTTGACAACTCATAGAATAGGAAATGTATTTATATTTTATTCTATAATATTAGTGTTGCTTCCACTATCAACAGTGTGTATTATCATTGTGTTAGTATTAGTGAAGCAGTATGACAAATGTTTCTCCACCATACTTCACCAACAACAAATATTAAAAGAGCAGAAGGGTCCTCACTAAAGCACAATCACCAACTGTGGCCTATTACTTTGGCAGTCCAGTGAAAAGTGACAAGGCGGCGTGCTGCTTCTGTGAAAGACAGCATGAGAGGAGGTGGAGGGATGTGGAGACCTGCCACTGTCTCAACGGTTGTTCATCATAGACTAAGGGATCTGCATCAGGCATTACACTGATAAGGTAATGGCCTTGAAACTGGAGCCGAATTCTTCCTAAATTCTGACATTCGTCACAGACCAATATTTCAGGATTAGTGAGGCCTAAAAGTACTAGTTGTAAGTGAACTCTTATTTCATCATGGTAAATGCCCCGGTATTTAAATGCCCAGGGCTTTGTGGTCCTTTGAGGTTTGTTTCGAAAGTGCATGAGTGATGTACAGTGTGTGGCACAAAGAGGATTTTAGAAATGCACACTGTGGAAAGGTTAGTGTGTTTTGAAATGTCTAATGTTTCCCCTCTTAAGGATGACATTATGTGGGTGCTTGCCATTTTTGAACATCAAATTGCACTTTCTGTAGAACGATCACATTTCCTAACTGAGGGTGAGGCACTTACAAGACAATATGTCACCAGTCAACCTCTTATAATTTGTGGTCATATTTTATGATCTACTTGCTGCTTAGGGGCAAAAGGGGCCTGCCAAAGAACCTCATTAGATTGAATTCCAATTAATGTACTATCCCAAAGCTATTGTTAATTTAAATAATGTACAGATAATTTGCCCCGATTGCAGTGACACTACTTTCTATTTAACAATAATATCCGAATACCTGAAAATCAGGTCAGGCTTTTTACTGGAAAATCGGCAGAAAATATGACAGTGTGAATAAACAATGATGGCCAAACCAAAATATATATTGTTATATACACAAGAAATATAGTTGAACCATAACACAGAGCAGTAGCATTTGTTTGATGTCAAATATGGATTTCTAATAAACAAAACTCTACCCTTAAAGAAGAATTGTTGCATCAACAGATATGCAATCCCTTCAGCATAAGCCGTAAGCCTTAATAATAATTAACAGCTTCAATAAACCAATGGTTTATGTCAATAGAGCAAAACATCAGCCAAAGTCATGCTTACACTGACAGTACTCTGCATTGAAACAGCTCATAGATTACTCTGACCGGTAATGTTTCTGTGCCTGGAAATGGCATTTGCAATACTTTATACTGTTCTGAAGGATTGTCCTAGTATACTACATACAGCTGTATAAAAATGGATTGTAAGTGAGAAAAACACAACAATTACTGAATATCGGCATAAGTGTAGAGTATAAAAAGTCGGAGACAAAATACATCAGTATGACATTATGTACACACATTGTTTCTGTAGTAAGCTAAAGCTACTATGTTTTTATTTCACTGTTACACTAACTTCTATCTGACTATCTGATCTATCAGGTCCAGGTAAACTCACAGCATAGGTACAATGTTATGATAGTCCAGTTAGTCCAGTTAGTCCGAACTTTACAAAGAAAATAATGGCTGCAATCACAACAATGTGACCAGTGTTACACCGATGACCTTGATACTTAAAACAAATTACTGAGCTGTTTCAGATTTCATACAAATAAAATATATATTGATAAATGCCTTATACAGATAGATATTTAAATATTTTACTTACAAAGAAACTACATAACCAATATTTTCTGCAATACATGACCCCCTGGGTAACAAACCACTATTGCAGATGGGGAAGTCATAAATACACATTTTTTAGAACGTACCCTAGCAGCTGCAAGCAGCACTGACAAATGTTCTACCAATGTTGATGAAACAACATACTGCACCCATACGTCAGGTCTTTGTCATTTTTTGTTTTTCTCTGGTTGAAATAACAACACACTTAAACCAAAAGTTCAGATAGAAGTGAAGTCATATTTGTAAATGGTTCATAAGTTCTCAGTAACTGAGTGCATAGCAAGGTCCAGACATAACTATGACATCACTAAAATGTCTAAACTGTGATAACATAATCTTGTTCAGGCCATGCAATTTGATGACATTAATGAAATCTAACCACTCAGGTAAGAAAACTACAGTCTCTGTTAGAAAAGTGCAGTCAGAGTTTGCAAATCCCTCATCAACTTTGCAATGGTGTGTTGGTCATTTTATTTGGGAGAAATACCCCTGCAATCTCTCACCATCAGTGGGGAAGCTAGCAACCGAGCATGGCCAAACAACATGGCTGCAGGTGTTGTTGCTGTTTCGATCTGAACAGATCTTGTTGAGTTGTTGATCAAAACATAGATTCTGACTAGAGGGTACTTTTCCCCATATGCAAAGCAAAAATTAGTTTATAGTTCACGCCATCATTGATATCATGATGGCATATTGATGGTTTGAAAATCAGATAAAGGCCAAACTCTTTCACCAAAAGTAAACATTGTTGTATCAATGTCATATTGTAGCTACCAAGAAGATGGGTTTATTGCCCAGGACTAGCTCTCTAGTCTGGTACATTTTAAACAATTGTATAAACTTGTTTTTAAACTCTTTACTTGTGGTACGATCGCAGGTTTAAAGTTAAATTACTATTACTTAAATGTACTTAAATTAGTAGAAGTAAAATGACTGGTATATAGGAGTTATGGAGTAAAACTGTAGTTATGGAGTAAAACGTAAAACTGCAGTTACTACAGTATGTAGAATATTGGACTATGTAATCAAGCAACAGCTAGCCATGGCACATTTGTATTATATTGTATTGTTTTGCAAACACAGACATCCGATTGTGGGACAGTTGGTGAAAACATTGTTGCAATGAGGAGTCACCTTGGTTGGAAATGCTGTCTAAGAAACATAACTAGCAGTAAGACAATTTAACCTGGATACTTTAATCCCAGTGGGTATACAGGGAATTTGATCAGCATGATAATGAGGAGAGATGTTTACATATAATCATTGTGGAAGCATACTGACAAGTTAAAAATAACTATGAATGTATGATTTGCCACTCAAATATATTAAGACGAGTAGTTTGAACACTTCAAAAAAGTTTACATTAACGACATGTAATTACTTATTGTAAAAACATTGCTATGCAATTAAATTGTATTTTGTATATTACAGGTTATTACAAAAGTGTTAGAATGCACAGTATGGGAGAGGGGTGTAAGGGGTAAGTGGATGTTGTTAAGGGGCAGTTGAAGGTTGTGTTGCCAAAACAAGATACATTTTTTTTTTAACATTTCACTGACCCCTAGAAAGCCAAACCTCCACTAAATCCTAATGAAATGTAACTACATTCCAGTTCCTACATATGATGATATGATGATGAAAAAAGACAAAAAATAACAAGAAAATACATACATTTAAGATCAAATCAATAAAATTATAGATAATACAGAAAAACATTATACATTACACACAGCCATACAATCATACATGACTACAATCATAATTCATAATTACATATCATAATTGCACATATGCGTACAACATGATATCATTTCACTGCAACTTTATATAAATGTACTTTAATGATAACTATATGATAATCTATAGAAACACCATCAGGCTTATTCGTTCAAAAGTCGGATGGTTTGGGGAAAGAAGCTGTCTCTGAGCCTGTTGATCTGGGCTTTAAAACTGCAGTACCATTTGCCAGACGGCAGCAGCTGGAATAGTGTTAGGATGGTACGGGTCACGGATTATGCTTGAGGATACACCGTTAAGGGCATGGTAGCACAATCAAAAATGACCAAAACATAACTTTGTCTCTAGCAACATTATTATGCAGGTGATGAAACTTGGGTCAGGCTATTTACCGATACACAGTTCTATTATTGCATTCAGCCAAGCATACACTTCTTTAATACACCTCTTGAAGCGTCTTGCCTTTACAGGTAAGTGGAATCATATGGACTAATTTAGACCAATGCCTATATTGATACCAGTCAGTGTACTTTATGCTCAAACCCACGTCAGCCATATTTGTTCATCTGAATTCATTGCAGAACGATTCAAAGAATAAACACCACAAAGCATTACTCTAAGACTTTTGGCACTTTGTCAGCTGTGTGGTTCCTTAGGTGTTAAGAGTGTGGGGCAGTAAAGATTGAGACTCCCACACACACAGAATGAGGTGGAAGTCCTTTGATATAGTTACCCTGGTGAGGAACCCCTGAAGTGAGACTGTGCTGAAGGCTAGAGGCACTCAACATACATTGGCAACTGTCAAGAACATGGGGTTTTCTTGATGAGCCATTTCAAATTCTATATCTAAGCTTTGTTTCAATGATGCATCTCTTGTGATCTTTGTATGTGACCCAAGTCCATGCTTATGTATGCTGTATGCTTTAATTAGAAATCGCCCAAGACGCATGTGGAGCAAGCCCCAGACTTCATCACATTACATGGGTCCAGGACGAGGGCAGGGGAACACCTGCCTTGCTTCTTCCACCAACAAAGAGTTTCTGTTCCAATGAAAAGCCACCATAAACCTGGACACGGGCACGCAAACTCTAATTGACCTGATCCAGAGGTGTTCTCCCTCAGTAGTTGATGCCAAAATTCTGCCATCCTAAAAAACTTTATACATTTTACATTTAGTCATTTAGCAGACGCTCTTATCCAGAGCGACTTACAGTAAGTACAGGGACATTCCCCCGAGGCAAGCAGGGTGAAGTGCCTTGCCCAAGGACACAGCGTCAGTTGGCACGACCG
>NC_085042.1:3648014-3712896 GCF_963692335.1 Osmerus eperlanus | reverse complement strand
ACTGAAAATACGAGTGAAGTGTAGAATGAAATGGATGTCTTCTCATTTCCCCTGCAAGAGGCAGCCTCATCGTTGAAATCAAAACGAATAAATTTGGCAGACCGGTGTACAAATTGACCTAATCTCTGACTTAAACGTCCTTTTAAGTTTTTCCCTTCTCGTGATATTTTCAGGCATTTAACTTACTCATTGCATTCATTCATTAATAAAGAACCCCCTTTGAAGATTATTCTACGACGTTACCCGGGCAGTAGAAGATGGAATCGCGATTCAAACAGTACCATCTGCTACTGAAAATATGCCCCCCAAAACGTAAATAAGCTTGACATTTATTTAGTGGAAAATCGCTCATTCATAAAAAGCTCACTGGTAGCGATCATTGTAAGGTAACAACGCAAAATGCGATATAGCCCTGTGTGGAGAAGCTGCCCTGGTAAATTCTACTACTATCGGTACAGTACTAGACTACTGCTGTGTTCGTCTTGGTAGCGATTGCGTTGGTTGAATTCGATTAAATGTTCCGTTGTACGGTTTAGGCTGAAATTAATTATTTTCATGAACATATTGACAAAGTTTAGGCTGTGGCGAATGAAGTTCAGGTTAGTAGTTAGATTAGACTTTTGATTTAAGTAAGGGGACTGCCGAACATGTTCTGTCGCCGTTTGACTTCCTAAACAGCTGTGTATGTTAGATGTTTTTTGTCGTGTGTCTCGCGTAGGCTACAGCGTTGCAGTGATACACTGGATTGAAACCACAGGTAATGATAATTTCACCCACAAATCGTTTACTTGTAATCTAAGTCATAATAAATCCTACAACGAAAATGTATATGTGAGGAATGTTTATTTTAACGATTGAAAACAGATACATCATAGACCACTGTAGTATGTGTTGCCCGGGCAACAGAGGCTAATGTCATGATGCTAATATTTCAGTGAAATAGTAGACTAACCGTTTCCGAAAGTAGATGTGGGCTTACTTCCTTAATAATATCAGCTAATATTGTACATTACACATCACAATTGTGTGTCATATCACAAAGTAAAATGAGTAAATAGTTATCACCCCTGGCCTCTTTGCTTGTGGCGTTCCTGCAGCTGCCTTGCAGTAAAGCTATAGTTAGCCTAGCTATACCCCAAGTTAACAGATGCGAAACGAATGTTCTGCTACAGGTAGTCACGCGTGTTTTCGTGACGTTAGTGACGTAGTGACGTTAGTAACGTCAGTGACTGTGGCTAGCAAATTAGCCACCGTTAGCTTCACTTTTCGCCACAAAAACTTAACTTAAGCCCAAACCATGCAACGTAACGTAAATTCCAATAGAAGCAACGCAATCGCTACCCAAGACGAACCTTTTGACACCGCCGTTGTGTATGTAGGCCAAATATTGACTGAGTTTTAGGGGGGCGAAAATAAATAATAATAAATAAATATATATGTGAGAGAACAAAGGTTGTGCTCTTGCCGAAGGCTTGAGCACACCCAATGATCATTATAAATGACGTTTCAATGTGTAATGATATGACATCACTCACCAGTTCCTCATCTTTGAGAGAGGACCGAGCGGCCAGAGCATGAGAGATTCCTGCCTTCCTGGACTGCAGGATGACTGAGAGAGAGAGAGAGAGAGAGAGAGACAGAGAGAGAGAGAGAAGAGAGAGAGCGAGAGAGACAGAGAGACAGAGAGAGAGACAGACAGAGAAAGAGAGAGAGAGAGAGAGAGAGAGAGAGAGAGAGAGAGAGAGAGAGAGAGAGAGAGAGAGAGAGAGAGAGAGAGAGAGAGAGAGAGAGAGAGAGAGAGAGAGAGAGAGAGAGAGAGAGAGAGAGAGAGAGAGAGAGAGAGAGAGAGAGAGAGAGAGAGAGAGACAGACAGACAGACAGACAGACAGACAGACAGACAGAGAGAGAGAGAGGAGAGAGAGAGAATGTTATCATTGTAATCAGTGCATAATTCATCACATTCATAGATTTTTTAACTGAAGTCTACTCAAGTAAACAACACACTTGCCACTACAAAAAAAACTGCCAGCTGAAAAGAATACCTCTTTGAAGTATGAAGTGCATTTTCATCTAACTACAAAGGCAGGAATCTGTGTGTGTGTGTCGGTGTGTGTGTAGCTATCTGAATATCGGAATAACAACTGGGGGTTGTATCTCAGGGTTGGACTGGTACTGGCTGGGTCAGACCAGCGTCAGGAGCCATCTCAGGCCTTTTTTTGGTGTGACACTTCGCCTCTCCACCCAGCTGTCGTATTAGCAAACGTTCAAAGGCACCTCTTTCTTTAGCACTGTTAGTTTAGCAGAAGGGTTAGTCAGTGGACAGCTAACTGAGTTGGTTGTTGGGTAGACAGCGCTTTTGTCTAGGATTGTGTTGCGAATTATTCGAGCCAAAATAGAAAAAACACTCTTAGAGTAGGGTCAGCCTGTCCCTCTTGAGCCTCACAGCAGATCCCGGCCTCGTCACCACCAAAACCTCCTCTCCTCCATGTCCTCTTCCATTCCCTCCCATGACAAGAGTGCCTGCTTCTCCCTATGCAAACCATGCAGCTTGGAGTGTTTCTAAAACCATTTTGAATTGTTTTAGGCGCACACAAAAACTCGCTCACACAAAAGCAGCTTTGTATGTACAGAGGAAAAAAGCTGAACACTAAACTACACCTTCGATCTCCGGTGACAAGGTTTGGTGAATTTCTTTCGTAATTGGTTTTCTTTTCTATATTTATACCGAGCTTGAAGCAGTACGGGAAACAGAATAGGAGATGTTAGGATTGTTTAACTGGCGAGTCTTGAAGAAGGAAGCTTCACTTTTTCAACCCGTAAGATCTCTGTGTTAGTGTGTATGTGTGGGCGTGTGTGTGTGGGCGTGTGTGTACTCTCTGTAAAACCACATCTCTGTTCTCCCGGTGCTTTTGAAAGTAGCTCCTATGGAAGTATTGAAAAACTTACCATAGCCTGAGGGGCAGCCGGAGAACAGGTGTCCATGGAGAGAGAGGGGAAGAAAGGAAGTCAGAGGCACAAAGAAGGGCCAAATAAGGACAAGTTTTCCAGAGGGAGTTCTTGTTTCAACACTCTTCCCCACACGGCAACAATGTCATAGTTTATAACAGAAACAAACATTTACTTGTTTTAAGAGAAGATTAACGTCAACCGTGGAACCTAATGTTAGATTCATGTCATTTGCCTTTTGATTTAAAAGGGCGTCTCAAAGAGATGTTTAACTCGATCAATCCGAGGTTAGAGGTCAAGGTTGAGAGTTTGGACAGGAGGGGAAAGACTTCACCGGAACTCACCAGCTCGCTGACCAGGGGAATAGGTCTCCTCTTGCGTAAGTCAGGCATGCTGTCGATCCCAAAAGGAGCGTTCCCACTGCGAATACAGATGTACGCACACAGAAATGTGGGTAAGCACCAACAGTACAGAAACAAATGCTGCCATTTGCATGTTTGCACACGTGCACACACCCACCCAATTCCCAACACACACACACACACACTGACCCTGGTTTTGCCCACGGGTGTTTGTTTGGACTGCCATCACCATCTTGACTCTGTAACACAGATCACAGTTAACAATGGATCGCAGGGCAGGTTTATAGAATTCATCATCCAATATGTGTGAGAGAGAGAGATCAGATTTGGTTGGTTGAGTTTCATATGAGCATGCCAACTAGTGATATCGATCCCAAACAAAGAGATAGTGTTTTGTAAAAAAGGAAGACCTCCAATCACTTGATGCAGTAAACAGTGTAAACAAGCTGCTATTATAGTTGTCCGCTGTTCATACACACACACGTAACACTCACACGACATAATGATAATAACACATTTTCTGCTGACCGTCACACCATAAACGGACAACTTAAGACGATAATGGAATAGACAAGGAATGTGCACATGATAACTCTTATCAATGACATCCATGTTCTATTGACAGTTGCCCGTTTATGTGTTCAATACAAGGTTAATGACTCTGCATGATACAATCTACAATGTATGGTGTATTGTGGGTACTATCAAAACTAGTTCGGGATTCAAAGTGAAACATGCTTTTATGGCTTCCGAGTGACATTAAGTTGAATCGTCACATCAATGGAAAACAATCGCTATCACCAAATAAAAGAATGAAGGGTCATGGTCATTTAAGCAACAGAGGGTATGAGGACACATGCTTGTTCACAAACATAAAGAAGTGACCTGTTCTTCGTCTCGACATCCATCTGAAAGAGAGGAGACACAAACAGGCCAAAGACAAAACGGAGCGACGGTCATTAACTGGTTTTCCTCAGCCGAAGAGAAAGCAAGCCTCCTTTTTAATATTCACATTGCAGGAAGGGCTGCATAATGCTAAAAAGGAAGCCCATGCCAGCTCTTTTATTAGCTTGCCAGGGTACAAGTTCATAAATGTTTCATTTACATGTATAATTCATCAAGAAAACGACTCCTAATATTTCTCTTCCTCTTCCTATTTAGAGTGAGGCTTGCCTTCAGAGGAGATAATTAATGTTTTCTAATTCAGCAAATGGCTGCTGTAGGTCCCCTATGGAGTCAAGCACCACAGGGGCAGGTGATGCATGACTCTAAATGGAGAATCAAATCACCAAATCAGCTAAGAGAAATCCCAACACATAGTCCTACTCAGTAATGTGTGTGCGGTGTCAATATTGAGATGTTGGATGAAAATGTTGGATGATGCTGCATCATCCCTCCACTAATGAACGCATCCTTGCAGAGGGATATTTAAGGGAAATTCATTCTACTCCAAAGATGAAAGAGAATCAACAAAAATACTGAGGCTTTGATCACAAAAAGGTGGAGGGAAAATATGAGGTTTTAGTATCTCTCTGTAAAATCGGATAATGTAAAAACCTATAACAATAAATGGTCAAGAAACTGAACAAAAATAAATAAATACGGATGATGGAAAACAACCAAATGGCCAACACCGAAAACCATAAAAACATAAAAAAGGAAGGTACAATTTGATGTCAAAGGAGATTAATACGTTGGCCTGAGGAAAAGACGCATAAGCAAAAATGAAAATCTCAGTGAGAAAATCTCAGTGAGAAAGTCCTTCGGACTTTCTCACTGAGCGTGCAAAAGTTAAAAGAACAAAATGAGTGGGTGTGAAGTAAACAATTGCTGATGTGTGCACAAATCCATCTCCAAAAGTACATGCATTGTTAGC
Organism: Osmerus eperlanus; assembly: GCF_963692335.1. Taxonomy (NCBI): domain Eukaryota; kingdom Metazoa; phylum Chordata; class Actinopteri; order Osmeriformes; family Osmeridae; genus Osmerus; species Osmerus eperlanus. The sequence goes on along the minus strand of NC_085042.1, from coordinate 3,707,712 downwards.
TTCGCATGCTAATGGTTTCAGACAGACTCAGGCTACCTGGGTTGTAGTCGTCCTCTGAGAAGGTGGACATGGTTATACTGGCAAGGTGACGCCTCGTCTCTCTCTTCTCCCGCAGAATTTGCTGGAAGCTCCTCAGGCACCTGAGTCGGCGAGCGTCCCTCTCGCTCATCTCAGAAGGGTTCTCCGGTTCCTCAGGCTCGCCCCCGGGGCCCGTCGGCAACTCTACGCCGGGCTGCTGCTTCTCTTCTTGATGCGGCGGCAGTGCCGACGTTTCTCCACGCTCCTCCTGTGGGGCAGGATCTTCCGCCGAACAGGAAAACACGAGAGACTCTGCAGTGGTGCATTGCGATAGAGGAGTGGTGACAGGGGGGTCCATAGGGGTGTCGGCGGGGCCTTTGTCACTTGGGGGAGACAGGGCTGTAGTGCTTGGAGCTGGGTCTAGACAGGGAAGGGGTTCCTCTGGAGAGGGTTGGGGTTCATAAGTGACCACAGCCTCCTTTGGGAGGTCGTCGTCAATGATTTCCTCCGGCGGGGGCTGGACACGGCACTGTTCCGAGGAAGAGGGGGATGGAGCTTTGCTTTGGTTCGATTCCTTCGCTGTGTCGAGTCCGCCGACGACATGCACAACATTCCCCTGAGGCGTCTCTTCACAGGCTTGGTCCCGCTGGGGCTCAGCACCGGGGAGGGTCGCTGGCTCGACCACGTGCAGGATAGCCTCGCTCTCGTCCCCAGGGGAAGCCGCGTCCAGCTTGCGCAGGGCCCCCCGCAGGGCGGAGCTGAAATCGAGCACGGCCCGACCTATCCGTTTCACGTGAAAGCCTACATTTGGAGCCTCTGCATTGTCAGGGCAAGGGTAATGGTTGTCTGGGCCTGGAACGTCTTCCGCTTCGATGACGGGGGCATCTGTTATGGGTTCGGAGATGTATGAGGATGGCTCAGTCCACATTCCCTCTGAATCCTCATATGCGGCATACGCCTCCTGGTAAACATCTACTTGGTGGTCAGGTGCGTAGGTCAGATCAGCAGGTGGAGCATATTCATACCCTTGACCTCCATCAACGTGGCCCTCCTCCGAGGGCTGGCCTGGTCTTTGGGGGTCAGGGCAATCAGGAGCACAGCTGTACCCCAGACCCTCTAGGTGGGACTCCATCTGAACTTGAGTCCCAGGGTGTGTTTTGGGCCTCCGCCTCCTTGACTGCCACTCCTCTCGACTGGAAGTGCTGGCAGGGGAGTTGTAGTGTCGTCCTGAGTGGACAGAGACGTGCTCGGAGCTTCCGGTAGAAGACTGGCCCGAAGCACCATACCCACCACCACCTCTGTAGCGATCCCAGGTTTCGGTCCCCTCGCGGCTTGGCGTACCTTCTCCCTCCTGTTCTTCGAGACTGCCTTGTCTGGAGTAGGCATCCTCTCGGTGCCACCCAGACCCTCCATCTGCCCCACGCTGGGGAGCACCTTCCCAGCCCTGTGCACAGCCACCCCCCCTACTGTGCCTGGTGCCATGGCTGGACGAGGTCCTTTCAGGGTCAGACTCAGACTTGGAGCTGTGGCCTGAGGAGAGGGAGCTTGTGCTGTGGCAGTCCTGTCCGTCGAGACGCTCCAGGTAGCCAAAGCTGAGCTTCCTGGGCAACATTCCAACCGGTATGTCTGAGCTGTGTTCTGAAATGTCTTCTTCTTCCTCCTGTTCCTGAGCGTCGAGTTCTACCAACTCTGCACTGGGAGAGTTGGGGGACGATTCAGCTATAGGCAAGAGGAACTCTCCGTGGATGCTGTGCCGTTCGTTGTACATTGGCGGAAGGCCAATGTTTGCGTCTGAGGGCGCCGTCGGCCTGTCCAAACTGCCGTAGGCACTTGCAGGTCTTTGACGAGGAGAGTACTGAGATCTCTCTGTGCTCCCGGTCGCCCCGGACCAAGTCCCCGCGTGCACGCCCCCGCCGGGTTTGCCGCCAGAGCGGATGCCCTCGATTTCCATCAGAACGGCGTCCACACATGACGACACTTCCTCCACTGAACCCCGCACAGACGACAGGTAGTCCCTCAGGTCGGAAATCTCCTCCTGGATTTTATTGATCCCCCTCAGCTCCTTCAGGATGTGCTCGATGACGGCACTCGTCTCTTCTTCCTCGTCGCCCTCGAGGTCTTCTTCGTCGACTTCGATCAGTGTCTCGTGCAGGCCTCTGTTGAAATTGTAATCCATACAGTCGCCCATGGAATGAGGTCTCTTTGGTCTAACCCGGATCTGAGAGAAATCGGTACATTTTCCAACTGTCGAAGCAAACGGAGCGCCGTTCCTGTCCGGACCAAGTTGGCTGACATGTGGGAGCACTCGTTTCGGGTTGGGAGTTGTCCGGGTCATATCTCGACCGGTTTGCCTTTGACTCCCTGGGGACCTGCTACTACTACTACTGTGCCGCAAGGTGCATGGAATCCGAACGCACCCCTCTCTGTTCAGTTCCACCTCCCCAACGCAACAAGCTGCCCCGCTAGCTCCTCCGTGACCCTTCCCGTTGGGTACTCTTGAGGAGCAAGCCTCTGCTCTAGCGCCACCTTGGGAATAAACATCCCGACTTTCCTTTTCCTCCTCCTTGCCCTCCCCCTCCTCCTCCTCAATCCCTGCATAGTACAGATGGGGATCAGGGGCGCTTTGGTCTCCAGAACCTTGGAGGAACCGATGGATCTTTCCCCGGATGACTAGTGCCACTCTGGGGTTAGGGGACCTTTTTTTGGGTGCATGGACTTTAGCCTTGGTGCCTCCTTTAGGGGACATGCCTGATCCATGTTGTCCATTGAAGCGATTCTTGGAGAACATCTTCTGAACCAAATGGGGTAGCCTTTAGGTGTCCCTTGTTTTGGTTGTTAGGATCACATTTAATAGACGGTGAGCATCTTGGAAGGAAACCAGATCCTGGGCGTTATGATACCTGTACCTATCAGACATATCTAGTCCAGAGGCATTTAGAAATACATTTGAAAGAGACAAGAAAAAAGATAGAAATAAAACATATTTTGTATTACACAGTTAACTCAACTCATTAGGAAAGCACAATTTTGTGCACATTTCCTTCTCCCTTCCCATTGAAGCCCTTTGTGGAAGACACCATAATTCCAAATATGATGGAATATTTTCTAATAATTTCTTGGTTTAGCAGATGTTTTGGTAATTGATGGAGCTCACATTTTCCTATTAAGAAAAGTGGATATTTTATGTGGAGCAACTGAGCTCAAGTACCCAGCTCTTGGGAACTATATAACCTACTAAGCACTAATTCTTGAGCCAGTAAATCTCTCCTTACTAATTTCCTTTTCCTAACCATTAGGCAGTATTTACGTTTATCTACAGTATTTGTATGAAAGAGGAGTTTCTGTCAGACTGACAATGTCAGCTGTGCAGAACAGCACATCTAACGCATACATTCAAAATGGAATACATTCATGGGAGTAATTGGATTTCTTAGGGTCATTTGGGAAAAAGGTAAAAGGGCCATTATGCTGTACATTGCATGATGGGGACAGTCCAATATTAATATATTTGACCTAGAAATATGACTACATGATAATATTATAGATTTTTAGTTAAGTATTTATGCTTAACTCAAGGAAATAAGATTCAAGCAATGATAATTTGACGTAACGTAATAAGGCTCTTTTTGTCTAATAAAATGAAGCCTCCTCAAGAACAGATGAGCTCAACCTTATTTTTATCGACACAACTTCACACCAACTGTTGTATAATCTCCGGTGTACTCAATGAGCAGAATTAAAAATAAAACATCTTCCCCCACATAAATATAATGATGTTGTGTGTATTTAATGTATGCACAGATCAACAGGTCAGGTAACAATGGGAATGTACTTGTAAGACCAAGATTTGGCATTAATACACACAAACACATGCACTTAAATATACACAACACACACATGCACCTACACTCATTTAAACAATATTGTTAGAATTATGAACCGATAACTAAACGAAGAAACCAGCCAAACACCTCTCAGGGCCATATGTTTCTGTTGCAGGAGGAATCTCATCACAAGAGCTAATAGGGGAGAGTTTGGGATGAAGGAATGAAGGGGGAGGTAGGGATAAGGAATACGCTGTATTGCATCAACATTTAATCTTCACCTCAAGGGATCTGTTCAGCTTGGAAGTTGGAAACAGCACTTCTGGTAGCTAAACTCCAACCACAGCTAAACCACTTGCACCCACAGAAGGTGCTCACGGCTACTATACTATACACAAACAAACGCCATCATTAAGTTAATCAGCCCCCCACATCTAACCCCTCTCTATGACTAAAACACAAGCCCCCTCACCAACTCTGCTGCTGGCTCTGACAGCGAAAGATTCGTCCAATCGTTCGGCGAAACACTAGTTGTAGACCTGACTCACTGAGATAAACAAGCGTGACCTGTCACTGCGCTGTTCAACACTTCACCCACCTTGACACCACCACAGCAGTGACAGCTGATTAACACACTGACAGATGCTTTATAAAGAAACAGGTACAAGATATTTTCGGTTTCTTTACCTGTTCGGTTTTTACCCAGATATCTGCCGACTGATGGCACTCGCATGGTAGCTATGGAAACCACGTGGTGACTGAACTACCATTAAAAGACAAACAACAATGACGACAAAGCATATAGCATGCATGAACGAAAATAAGGGGGAATTACTTTTTTACGGATTGCCTTTATTCCATGCAACGCTATCATGTGATTCCATTGCATGGCTGTCATGGATTGCTTCATCAGGGAGCTATTATACTATCTGACAAGGTTACCACAGTATTTAGCATCTGTTTATGCTAAGATAACTCTGGGTCAGATAGTTGACAAATGGTTGCTGGTGACAGGGCATCACATAGAAACTGCAGCTGGCTGATAGCAGAGCTGCAGAACTCCGGATCCAGCCCAGATGATTAGGGGGGACTGGGGGCTTCATGCAGGTGCTGCTTTTTGTAACCATGGCTCGGCTGGAGAGGTTTACAACCACGACTCCTTCTCTCTCGCCAAGACGGCCTCTGTGCACCCACAAGGCACTTATTACACCAGCTAAGACCAGCAATTAGTGGTCCATTAAGAAGCTTCTCTATTTTTCCTTTATGTTCTTCTTGACTCCCATCTCTCACTCCCTTCTCCCTGAATGGATCGACTGTATTTCTATATCTTCTTTTGGTCTGTGTCGACACAATCCTTGACCTTGCAAGTTCACAAACGTTCCATTCACTCTATGTTTCTCCTTTTCTCTCCATTTGGGGACCACGTACAAGGAAATGGCCACATGGATAGATTTATGAGTGAACCTCAGTTGAAGTCATTCTAATCGATAGAAGGCCTTTGCCACAGGATTTACTTTCACACTGGTGCCGAGCCCAAAAGACCTGACGAATAAGAAGCCTAACAAACATGTGGAATGGGGAACCCAAGGAACACGTAGGTTCCATGGGTTCCAAACTGTATAGTGTAAAAGGGGCACTAAAGTGTTCAAACTGTAGGAGCATCCTAAATGCATTTAGCTATTTGTTGCATCAAGAGGACAGTGTTTTAATTCAAATACTACATTTGAAAGGAAGTCAGCGACCCACCATCACCGATTTGCCGCAGAGAAGCTACAAAAAACCCAAACCTATGTGAAACACTGTAGATAGGGCCCAAATGGTGCACCTCTGAAATAAAAATGGCCGTACACAGTTGGTGTCGCCTAACAAGGTGCAGATTGACTGTGACTGACCTTTGGTCCTGACAGAGAAAGTGAAATTGCTAATCAGCACATCCCTGAGAGAAATGTCAGGTGTTTGGTACTTCCATGCTACATGACCCTTGACAAGTTTGTCTGTATGCGATCGTGTGCGTGTGCACATTTAATTAGCTCGCCATTTTGTGACTGACAGTAAGGGGGCTGACAGTAAGAGAATACCACCATTAAGAAGGGGATTGAATCCCAAGAAGAAGAATGACAGCAAAAGAAAAAGGAGACAGCTGGCTCAGAACAGGGGTGGAGAGAGAATTGAAGGAGTCAAGGAATGAGAGAGAAAGCAAACAAGAGCAGGAGGGAGAGGCAGACAAAGAGGGAGAAAGAAACGCGCAAGAAAATAACAGCTGCTTACAATGACAGCGGCTTTTAAGATGTCAGCGAAGAGATGCAGCAGCAATGATGGAAATTGCAAGGCTGATTGCGGGACCAGGAAAGGTACGGAACGGAATCCGTTTCAAGAAAGACCTAGGGGAGATGTCTGTGGACTTCTGCAGCATCTGGGTTTGGACGGTGTACTGCTACAGCATGTTACAAACACAGATATTCACATGCAGGCAGGAGGTCACGCAGCAGTGAGTCATGTCGGGCGGGGACAATGGCTCAACCTTCACCTCTCCTGGTCTAATTCTCTCACAGTAATTGATTCATCTCCTGACTACCTCTCTCGTTAGCTCACATATCGTGCAACAAGCTGTGTGTGTGTGTGTGTGTGCGTTTGTGTGTTCAGCAACACTGTACAAGTAAAGTGCATGTCCAGTTTTGAGGTACTTGCAGCAGCTTGTGGAAAGCCCAAATACAGAGCAACAGGAATGACTGGCATTCACAGGAGATGATATAGAGCGGGGAGGGGATAAACGATTCTCTACATCCTTCCTTCTGTTCTCCATCCCTCCATCCCCTCCTCTTTTCTGATGGCCCACTTCGGCTTTCTGAGCGTTGTTTGGCAGACAGCCACAGCTCACTTACTAGATGACTGGCTACTGTAGCTCCCACGGAAGGATAATCAATTGATGTTCTTTTCTTCTCTCGGTTCAAGTGATTTCCAAGTGGCCGGGACTTTCTGTACTTGTTATGGTGCCAATTCATCCTCAAGGTGGAATTCTGTCTTTCACAAAATAGGCTGTGATCAAGCCTGAAATTATCACTCGGTTCCTGGGTATGGTCAAATAAATGTTATTCCAGCTCTTCCAAGTACAGGTCATATATTTAATGTATTTTATTTTCATGCCAGGATTGACTGAACATTTTTCTTTTGTTCCAATGCTAATTGTTGGATTTACTGTATTACATATAGATGAACTGTTTGCCCTGAAATAATTCCAAATGTCTTTTTTCACTGAACTTAATTCTGCCCATCCAATCTTTCGTATTTCTTCTCAATTAATATTCCCTACCACTCCTCCTTCCCCCTCTCTGATTGTATTACTGTAGGGCAGGTTTTCCACCCCTACAGTCCTACAGCTTGTTGCTGGTGCACTGACTCCTGTCTCTATCCTCTCAGTCTGTTTGCTTGTAGACTCAAACCCCATTACTGCTCTTCTGTGATGCCCTGAAACCTGGGGGAGTTCACATAGTAGCTGAGCATGTGTATGCTCATGCGTTAGAGAGAGAGTGAGAGAGAGAGGGAGAGAGCGCGGGAGAGAGAGAGAGAGGGTGAGAGAGATTGTGAGAGAGAGTGAGACAGAAAGTCAGTGTGTGCGTGTGAGCTCCAGCTCACGCGTGTGGGTGCTTGGCCTTTATTTGATTGACAGCCACCCAATCATTGGCCTTTGAGAACATCTGCTTCTCCTTATGAGTGTGTACAGGTATCGAGAAGGTTAGAGCACCAGACCAGAGCTCTGACAGGTGTTTGTCCATATATATGTTTTTAACTGATTTAACTACTTGTACTCGCTGTGAATTATATTATTGTTGCTTGCTTTTCTACAGGTACACTCTTGCACTTTTGAGGTTCATGTTGTTTAATTTGTAACTTGTTTAACTACATGCTCTTATGTTTCTTCCTATTGGCACTTATTTGCTTTTCACAATGTATGCTTCATGTTTTGGCTCCCCACAATGTTTTTGGGGCGTCTCGTTGTTTATGATCAGTGACCTATGCACTTTTTGTAAAGCTCTCTCTTGGAAGTCGCTTTGCATAAATGAATAAACTTCCTTAAATGAATAAACGTAAATGTAAATATGTTGTTACCGTGTATCAGTAGGGCATGTTCCCCCCCCCCATCCCTCTGCACGAGTACACCTGCGAGGCTCATCAAAAGGCTGACACCCAACTGCTCACGACTACACACACACCTCCACCACCTAGTCCTGTGTCAGCAGAGAGACGTTCTGTGAGAGTAAGCCGTGTTACCATGCACTGGAGGGAAAGAGTCGACCGATATAGAACAAGCGTGAATTTGCAGTCGCTGCGACCACAGGGACATTTCTATGGACCGACCAACCAGCGAACCAACTCACAGACCGACGGAACGAGCCATAGAGCAGCTGGTTGTCGCTAAGAACAAGTTAGTGGTGGAATTGGTAAGATAACAGAGACACAGCAGGAAGGAGAGAGAGAGAGAGAGAGAGAGAGAGAGAGAGAGAGAGAGAGAGAGAGAGAGAGAGAGAGAGAGAGAGAGAGAGAGAGAGAGAGAGAGAAAGAGAGAGAGAGAGAGTGTCTAGTGTTAGAGGGAGGAGAGGAAAAGAACATTGATAGAAAGGGAAAGATAGAGAAAGAAAGGGAGTGAACGAGGAAAGAGACTGTAATAGGAGACCCGTGGAACAGGGGGAAACCGGAGAAAGAGAAGGATAGAAGAAGAGAGGGAAGGTATCCCTGTGCAACGTCACAGTGCAATACCCTCATAGGCTACAATGGGGAAAGGAGAGGAAATGCATTTGTCTTTTATCTGATTTTGAAATCCAATTACTTTTTAATGTTAACTGTAATACGAAGCTGTCAGAAGATGGTTTGCATTGTACTATATTTGATTTAATTTTCCAAATATTTAGACAACAGGTAGGCTACATATTTCTAATATTTCCACAGGTAAACATAAACGGACAGACCACTTGTGAGATGGTGAAATAGTTGCAACGAACTTACCTCTCTGGGGACAAGAAGAACTCAACTTTAAGAACTAAAAGTTTATGAATTGCACATTGTCATCTATTGAAACAACGATATCTCAGGCTGGGATAGAGCATTTACAAATGTTTGACGATGCCAGATTCTTAAATCAAATCCAATTCACGAGCTTCCTTGGCAATTCCACGAGGCAAAGTTTCCCAAAAAGGTTACAGCGCAATGACACAATAAAGATCGACAGAATAAACTATAGATCTTTCTGTTTTCTTTTTCCAACAAATTAATATCCCACCTGTCACAGGACTTCCTTTTAACAACTTCCTGTTAAAAGCACTCACATATTCACATGTACACTAGACAGTCTCTCAGTGCATAAGCCTTCAAGCTCTCATTCCATGTCTTTCTAGAGCTCTCTCTGTCCAAATCCGTTTCCATTTTCATTCCATCCTGCTGGTCTTCCTCTGTCTTTTCTTCCTTCCTTCCCTCCTCCTCCTCTCCCTCCTGCTGGAGTGAATGCAGCTTGTTGCACAGAAAGCAGACGCTTCGGATCTTGTGACTCTCTCCCTCCCCCTCCATCTCCCTCCCTCTCTCTCTCACCCTCCATGCCTCCTTCACCCACCTCCCTCTCTTAACATACATTCTCATCCCTTTTTTTTTTACTCTTCCCATTTCTCTCCATCCCCCTCATTTCATCTCTCTCCCTCTCCCTCTCCCTCCCTCCCTCCCCCTCCCTCCCTCCCTCCCTCCCTCCCTCCCTCTCTCCCTCCCCCTCCCCCCCTCCCCCCCTCCCTCCCTCCCTCCCTCCCTCCCTTGGTGTGCTAGCCAGCCTTGCAGTGTTAATGAAAAGCTCGCTATGCTCCCAAATCCTGCTCCCTCCTTTCTCCCTCCATCCCTGCCTTTCCTCGTGAACTGCCTTTGTCACCTTCGGATTCCTCAATCGACTTCTTCACATGAACCAATCTGCTTCTCGTGCTTACTTGCTGTCTTCCTGACATTTTCTCGTTTATATGGGAGACAACATTGTTGGTCAACTCTGACGTTTTTTGTTTCTTCTCCAAAGTGTACCACAAGCCTCTTTTACCATCAAGGATGACTGATGGACAAAAGAGGGGGGAAGGCCAGGAACAGGGAGAAAGAAATGGAGACGATGAAGGAGAGAAGCCTGCGCCTCAAGATGCACCAGTGGAACATGAAGGAGGATGTTCCTGGTCTCGGGGTTTGGGTGACAAGGCGGAGGCCTCTCATTTCTAAGCAGCTCCCTACCTCTCTGCTCTCCCATGGCTCCGTGCATCCCTGCTTTTCTTAATTCCACTAAAGTCCACAGAGCAACAAGCTACCCGTTTGGATAGGAGAGAGAGACAGGTAGCTGAGAGAGAGAGAGACAGGTAGTTGAGAGAGAGAGAGAGAGAGAGAGGGAGAGGGAGAGAGAGAGACAGGTAGTTGAGAGAGAGAGAGAGAGAGAGAGAGAGAGAGAGAGAGAGAGAGAGAGAGAGAGAGAGAGAGAGAGAGAGAGAGAGAGAGAGAGAGAGAGAGAGGAAGAGACTGTGGTGATACAGTACACAGCACACACTAATGACCTTTTTTCCCTCCCGTGAATCTGATTTAAACCTCCCGTTGATGGAACACAGAGAGCCTGGCAGCCAAAAGTACTTTCTTAAAAGCTACGCGGCATGACTGTTGCCGCTGCCCAGAATGGCTACTAGCACGACGCTAGTATTATCATTGTAGAAGTTAAAGGGAGACTTACAGACTCTCAATACACAACAGTGACTCTAACGAGCAGTACACAGAGACAGAGCATGGTAATGGGTTAGTGAAAGTTCATGGTAATTTGATGGTGCGTTTGTGCAGAATGCCTGAGGTTGTGATGGGCTATATAACAAGGTTTCATTTACATGCATGTTTACAATGCATGTGACGGTATGATTAACGCGAGTGTCTGAGTCTTTATCAACAGTACAAAATTGGCTATGGCCCGAAACACTTGCGCTATCAAGTACGGGTGTGTACAATATGCATATACTTTATGATATGGGATGTTTTCCTTTTCCTGGTCGTGTTAAGAGTACGCATTTGTGTTTGAAATCATACATGCTGTAGGTTTCTTGTAGGTTTCTTAATCTCCTCTTGTAAGAACAATTCAAAGTGCTATATATCAACACATACGACATCGATGAGGCGTGTGTCGGGTTATCTTTTCCTCTACTACGCTGCTACACCATACAATGCCTCGACTGCAGGGCGAATCTGGCAGGCAGCACTTGAGACGCTTTTACCTCCTCCATGCTGCGACCTTGGTTCTCTCTGTTTCTCTCTCTCTCTCCCCACACAACCACAGATGTGACTGAGAGGGGACACACCAAGTCCAGACAGAGCGTCTGCATTGCACACACGCCTTGTGGGGGCCGTGTTGTAGCTAGAGGACACACACGCAAACATGAAAAAAATCAAAATAAAATACTATCCATTCTGCATTTATCAATACTTCAAATAAACGGTTAGATTTTGTCCTCTACTTGAGCCATGGATAATAGAGTACACATTTTTATTTTTTTTGCCCGGCCAAGTCTTAAAATACTTAATTGTATCCTCAAGTGTAAATGAGGGCTGGTCCCCACCTATTTAAACACCTTAATTTAGCTTCATTCATTCCCAAAAAACGCAAACACTTATTTTGTGCACACAGAAAGTAGGTGTCCCCACGCAAAACACTAAAAAAACATCAATCTTTTGCAAGAGGTGGGAACAATGCCTCGAGGGTGAGTAAGCACTCCACATCCCTTCATCTCCCTCTCCTCCGTCCCTCAGAAAGGATGATGCTAATGGATATGCAAATAAAGCAGTCCCCGGTGAAAAGTTCGCCTTTCCGTGGGACGTGGAAAAAGCACAGACGCCGCCGTTCTCTTTCAGGTCTAGCCCCCCCCCCCCCCCATCTTACTTTCAGTAGACAGAATAATGGTTGAAATTAAAGCACAACAAGGACAGGGCTGTTTAACCTGTGTCACTGTAAGTGGTCAGTCCTGGGGCAAGAGCCCTAGGCTGTTGCCTTAGTCTGCATCGTTGTCTTTTAAAGGTTTTGTAGGAGCGCAAGTTTTTACCCTTAAGTTAAGATGCCATTTGAGGGCTGTTGCTTGTTTGGTGAGCTAAGCTGAAACCTACACAGCGTGCGTGTCACAACAGCCAAGAGTATTCCAACACTGACAGAATGGGAGGAAAACACACATTTCTAGTCATGACACTTAATGCTCCCCCCCTGTTATTTTCCCATTGACTTAATTAATTTCCAAAGCCACCTCTCAAAGCCAACTCTGAACTTTTCTCATTACGCTGATTAGACTCGATACCCACCGTTGCCACAACAACTGGAGATTCTAATCGTTGGAGATTTGCATAGCTCTAGATCGGGTGCCCAGGAGATGAGTTGACAGCTTCTTTGTTTGGCTTCTCAGACTCCTTCTTCGGTGCCAAACCCCCTTCGCCTCCGATCGTTTGCTTCCTCCAAAACTCTGACATTTCCCCACAGCGGACCAGTCTGACTAAACAGCACTGAAACTAAGAGTCGGACTGTCTTTATACAGTAACTACACTCAACAAGATATCACCAGTATTTTAATAGAGGACCCAGAAACATGCAAACCTACCACCCTCGAAATAACAAGCCATTTCTATTATCAAGAAGGCCAAACTGTTTTATTCAAGAGTTTCATTTATAGCAACAGACAACTACCTCAAAAGGACATGGAAGATAGCAGTCAGAAAGAAAAGTATGTGAATCAGAAATGAACCGTGAAAGGGTGCGGATGAACATTCACAAAGTCATGAGAAATGAAAACAATGTGAGCGTGCACTCTTTATGGCGAAGCAACCGTAATCATATGGCAAAGCAAGGTTCTGTTTCCATAGTAATGCAACTTTGTTGCCATGGTAAATCACTTGTTGAGACAAAGAGCCTTTTTTAGCCTGGGCATATAGTGAAACACTGACCTCCAAGTCAGAAATTGGTCCCTGTAATAACTAAGGTCAAATAATTAGAGGCCCAGAAAACACTATACATAAGCAGGACACAGTGAGTACCTGCATTAAGAATATGTGAAGCATATTCATAATGATTGGCAATTGATGACTACTCAACATAACCTGTATTCAAGCTGCCAATCAAATCCTTATAACCTTTCTTGCTTCAGTCCTTTCTTACTTCAATAATTTATTTCTCTCTCTTGACTCTATGCTTTCGTTATTTCTGGACACATACACAAATGGGCATCACAGGCACACACACACACACACACTGAAACACCTATGCTTAAGGAGTCACGACCCATCTGACACATCACGACCGTCATGTCTCCTCTGACCTGTTGTCTGTCAATTCTTAGAGGCGCGCACCAACCAGTCAGGGCTGCTGGGCCTGCCCCACCAATCAGGACTGGGCCTTCCCCACTAATTAGGGCTGGGCTCGCCCACAACAGCAGGCACGAACTGCTTTCCTCTGGGACACCAGCTGTGTGAAGGGGGCGGAGACTCCACCTTGACTGACAGGTCTCGGATCCCGTTGGGGGACAGAGAATCTCCTATTTTTTTAAGTACACTGAAGGTGTGGACAAAAGAGAGTGATATATTATGGTCTACAGATACATTACCGTTGAATTGTCTTTAGGGCTCAGATAAAAGGAGAGGGAGTGTGTGGAGGATCATCTATTATTGAAGCAACACAAAACTGGGACTGCACTACAGTACGTATTCATTCAGATCTATGAGGAACTGCCACAAAGATAGGGGAAAAGGGGGAGAGAGAGAGAGAGAGAGAGAGAGAGAGAGAGAGAGAGAGAGAGAGAGAGAGAGAGAGAGAGAGAGAGAGAGAGAGAGAGAGAAAGAGAGAGAGAGAGAGAGAGAGAGAGAGAGAGAGAGAGAGAGAGAGAGAGAGAGAGAGAGAGAGAGAGAGAGAGAGAGAGAGAGAGAGAGGGAGGGAGAGAGATTACATTTGATTTAATTTACAGCACAGCTGTCATAAAATGTATCATACATTTTCTTGGGTCTCTTCTACGGTCTTCAACTTTAAGACAGTGTCCACCTCTATTTCCTCAACAATTTCCCTGTCATTCTTTATCTTTATCTTTCCTTTCCATTTGACTTAACCGCATATTGGGAAGCATTTTGATGAGCAATTCTTGGTTTGCCCCATTGACTTCACAAAGCACACTCTCATTGGCTGGGATGCACGTATCTCGCAAGCGTACCCCTGGAGAATGAGGCCACACCCTGGAGGACTGTGACCAGCACACCTGAGGATTTGAAACCCAAACTGCATTGAAACGTTGGTTTCCCATTAATGCTATGTTATTATCAGAGTATAAAAAAATAATTTCCACAGTCCTCAATTAAAAATGTGAATTGTCCAGGCTTAAGTTAAAGGAGGAGGTTGATGAGAGGACAAGCAGGCTTGCAGACAATCAGAGATAGAAAGATGGAGCCAATCACACCGAGAGGACTCAAGAAGAGAAGAGGAGGAGGGAGAGGAGGGCTGAGGTAGGGATAGAAGGGAGGTGGTGTCTCTTGGCATACATCAGAGCAGGCTGCAATCAAAGCCTGGATGATTGTAACATTGGTGGTGTGTGTCGTGTGTATGAGTACTTTTTGAAAATGCTAAGTTAAGAGGGTACATGCCCTTGACCAGACCTCTTTCATCAACCAATACATCCTTCACTGCATTGGAAAATCTTTGCAAAATATTCAGAGGGCTGTCCAGATTAGGAACGTCCGTTTTGGGATTTGTGTTCCGACACAGGAACGTCAGTTTCTAATACATACCTTATCATGTGCTAGGTACCTCTACTATTTTCAGAGGACCATAGTGGCATGCAGAAGAAATCCCACACCTGCATTTCAACTCACGTAAATGTTTTGGCAACTATACCCAGGTCAAAGTGTAAGCCCTCAACTGAACTGGCATGATGAAACTCAACCAACGCACAGAGAGAAAGGTGTGAGACGGAGCATGAGTTTCGAGAGTGTGTGAGAGTGTGTTTGTGAGCGTGTACGTGACGTGGCCCTTGTGAGTGTGTATGTCTGTGAGTGTGTGAGAAAAACAGAGATACAGAGAGATGTGGGGTGTAAGTTCTCCTTACCTCGAGCAGCCGAACTCTGATTTTATTGTAAGCCTTCAGCCAACGCACTTTGGATGGAGAGCATGGTGGGGGACCGCCCTCAAAGAAACTAGCAGAGAGAAAAAAGCAAAAGATGTTCAGGAAGGATCAATAAAGAATGACGAGTTGTTGTGTGCAAATTGAATACATACATCACAGGAATATTCCTTTTGATTCCGAGGGGTTTTCAGTCTTTCCAAGTGTATGTTTGTCTGAGAAACAGCCATTACCATGTGAAACAACCTTCACTGATTGTACCTGATCTGCTTCTCTGCCCTCTTGTCTTGATTGTCCAGTGGTTTGGGAAGAATGATGGATTCCTTCAGGTCTTTGTTGGATCCAGGCTCAGGGACGGGCCTTAGTTCCTTCTCAGCCTCGTCTCCCTCCTCTTCCTCCCAGGCCGAGCGTTGGCTGTGAAGAGGGGGCCTTGGGCAAGCGGTGCGAAGGGCCTCTGGGTCATGCTGTTCCTCAGGGTCATGTTGGTCCTCTGGGTCTGAGCTCAAACGAGAGCTGGCCTGGCTGAGGTTCCCTGAAGACCCAAAGCGGCTGCTATTTGCCGGGCTGCAGAGGAAAACAGGGACAGGTTATGACAGATAAATATGGGGGAAGACTGTCACTTGAAAAGATGAGAGTGATAGATTTACCTGACAACAAAGGGATAAACTGTGTCTATCTACAGACAGGGAACAGACAGTCACAGGGAACTAGGGGCCGGTTATCATTTGGCAGGACAGTCATTACTGACAGGAGAAGGGAAAAGGGGATGGGATTTAAGGAAAGAATTGCATGAATTCCCATATCATATTTCTATTTTAAAGATCCACTATTATGCAAGAAATGTCTCTGAGTAAAATCATTTTCAGACAATGTTCCAAGGTATGTGTGAGAATGTTGGATCAACAGCTTCACTCTGGTGATAATTACCATCACACTTGTGTTTTCAAAGTCATATGCTTTCAAAATTACTTAGTTAAGCAATGGGGGATGGTTTCCTGATAACGCAAAACCTGTTGAGCAAATAATAGTCACACTACCTACAAATCAGCAATAGTAAGCTTTAGCTCAGTGGGAGACATTATACAGTACCCTCTCGTTATGGGGTTAATATAGTGCCCAGAAGGCTATGTCAGCTTGGACAATTAAGCTCTTTGATCCACAGGAAAAATACTGCGATTGAAAGATAAACTACTACCTCCACATGATGTGGGCGAGTGGCTGAGCTAACGAGGGAAGTGGCCCTTTGCCTAAACCAGCTGGATGATTTACTTTGTATTGGGTCAAATTACTTCTCGCCATTCATTTTATTTCCATGTCCAGCTCGCCACAGTGGTGTGCCTAGCCCCGCCAACATAAATCTCCCCAGGCTATATTCATCTAAGCAAATTGGCTGGCGCTTGGCGAATAATTCAGAGAGCCCTAGGGGCAGGGTGGAAGGCTGGCATAAGGCCTACCACAAGTGAAAAGCTAATAAATAAAGGCTATTGGTTTCTTCATGCATTGCACATCCATCAATGTCAGGGACGTACAAAATGGCTTTTGAGCGCCATTCCAAGCCAGTTCTATATTTTTATTTGTAAAAAGCTAAATGTAAAAAGCATAAGGTCAATGATAAAAAATTTGATTTCCCTTTGTAATATTAAACCTAAAATATGCAAACTGAATCTTTTTAAAAGCTGAAGAAAAAAGCATTAAGATGGACATGGAAATCACAGGATCACACAACAACAAACTACAAGGATCTTCTATAAAGAGAGACCGGGAAAGGATGTGTTACAGCTACTTTCTATGATCTAAAATACGACGGCATAATAAATGAGTCTGGATGAGTCATTTATCATGCTATGCACTAGCCTTTTAGCGGTGTCCTTCATCAATAAGTCCCTTGGTTGTGCTAAAGCAGACAAGGGTTCAGTGGGGGTGTCCATGCCTTTCTCTACGCCACAAGGTCTGATCTGAATCGGCGGTTTTTCGAAACTCTCTGTGATTGACGCCGTCTCTGAGGGGAATCTTGACCGTGCACACTGAGCAAGTGTCTCACTGCTCCCTCGACTCTTGTCCATGCTTGCAGTTTTGGTGGAATTATCCGTTGGACCTTCGGTGTCACTTGCATCAGCGCTTCCGGTCTCGTCAGAATCCGGTGAGGGTTTCTCAACCTCAGATGAGCATATCTGAGCTTCCGGCTCACGGATTCTTTCATCGCCAGGTCTAGAATCTTGAGGCTGTGGTTGAGTAGTGACCACTGGAGGAGGGCTTTCAGCTTTTGGAGATTCTGGACTCTGCCATGGAAAGCCAAGTTTCTTCCCAAACATAGATGCAGCAGATGGAGTCTCCTCCTTTTCTGTGGGTTTCTCTTCCTGAAATATGCCGGCAGAAAGGTTTTTGAAACCAGAAAAGAGGCCTCCATCCGATGTGGGTGGTGGTGGCGTCTTGGTTGCAGGGGATTGAGTTGGTGCAGAAGAGAAAAGAGACCCAAGAGATGATGCCCCACCGGCCGCTCCAGACATGAAGCCCCCGAATGTTGGAGCAGACAGAACAGGAATGTCAAACATACCCTTGGAGGGTTCTGCAACCAAAGGTTCCGTTTTATCAACCCCTGAAGAGTCGGGCTCCCCTGAAATTGCAACTGGCTCCTTGTGTGTAACCTCTCCCTCAGAAACAGCGGTTTTCCCTTCATCGGACAGCTTAGTGGATGACAAGTCCTCTTCCTCTGACTTATCTGTTCTTTCTGCCGGTTCTGTTGACCCTTTCTCTGCTGTTTCAGATGCAGGTTTTTGAGCCTTCTCCTCAGCCAACAAAGTTTCATCTGTTCCTGTGTCTGCTTTGTCACTCAGCCCTCCAGCATCGCTAGTTGTCTCCTTTGAAGTTGGTACAGGGGGACCTTGTCCACCAGGCTCCTGTTGGGCCTCTGGCCCTTTAAACATACTGAACAGATCACCAGTAAGTGACTCAGTGGGCAGGCTTGTTGACAGACCGAAGAAAGAACTCTTCTGTTGAGGCTGACCCACAGCAGGGGGGGGAGCAGGTGCTGAACCAAAGAACGAAGCTGGTGAACTGGAGAAAAACCCTGAAGATGCTGGTTTGGTTGGGGCACTTGGTGCTGAGAACATGGACATGAACCCTGAAAATGGAGCTGGCTCAGGAGGCTTCTGTGGCCCCGCTTGTCTGGGTCCAGCCATCCTGGGACCTCCCATTCTAGGACCACCCATTCTAGGTCCGGCCATCCTTGGCCCTCCCATTCTTTGACCTGGTGGAGGGCCAGAGGGTCTTGCCATGCCTGGTCTGGGCTGATGCTGTGGTGGAGGGGGATATTGGTGGCCCATTGGAGGAACTGGACTTGTTGCCTGAGCTCTCTCAGTTTCTGGGGGTTGAATGATTTCAATCTTTTTTTCCTCATATGTAGATTGGACAGTCTCAGAATTCTTCTCCTCTACGAGAGATGTATCAACCTCCACAGGTTGTTCCTGTTCCTCTGAAACTATATCTGCCTCCAAGGTTGTTTTTTCACATTCTATCACAATCTTCTCTGGTTCCTCTGTAGATGCCTCTCTTTTGACCTTTGCTAATTCATGTTCCGTTGCTAGATCTTGCAGTTGTACATCATTGTTTAAATCGCCAAAACCTGATTCTGTACTTGAAGTGACTTCGACATCATCAACTATTTCATCAGATTGCTCTGATCTCTCAGCTGCTCCAACAGCAGGCACATCAGATTCAACCGCAATCCTTGGAAGTGCCAGATCATCATTCTCTGATTCCACAGTGGTTTTCAAGTTCTCCTCAAATTGCTCTATTGTTTGTGATTCAAGCGGTTTCTCTGACTCTTCTGGTATCTCAGACTTCACAAGCACAGTTGAATCTATTAGTTTTTCAGTGTCCGCTGGGGCTAAAGGTTGCTCTGTATCTGCCAGAATTTCTGGGAGCTGATCTTCTTTGCTTGGAATCTCTACTTCCTGTTGACTTTCCATTGTTGGACCAGCACTCTCTGTCTCTTTAGATTCAATATCAGCAGCAGTAGTCTCTGTAACATCTTGGAAACAGGAATCTTGAGTCTCCTCAAGTTTCTTATCAGCTACTTGGTCACCTTCCACTGACACTACAAGACGTGAATCAGGAGGAACATTTTCCAGGGATTGTCCCTCGATGTGCTTATCTTCTGAAACTGAAGGTTCATCAATTTTATCTTTGGCTTCAATGACAGGTGGCTGCTCAATCACAACGTCTTTATCCACACAAGCCACTGCTTCAGGTTTGGGTTCATCAGATTTCTTCTCATCTCCCATGAATGACATACTAAGAAGTCCAAAGGCACTAGTTTTAGGTTTGTTCTCTTCAGCACCGAGAGAAAACATGGAGGGCACTTTGAATATACTCTCATTCTCCGTTGGTTTAGAAGCCATCGTGGGTGCAACTGCTTGGGCCTGACTGGGTGCTGGCTGTTGAGGTCCACCAAACATGGGAAACATACTTTTTCCAAGTGGCTCCTTGTTAGTGGATGGTGCCTGGCCTCTCTGACCAGTTGGAGGAGGAGCACTAGGACCCCCAAACATGGAAAACAATCCTGATCCAGACGTTTCTTTAGGTGCTGTAGAAACAGGGAGGATGCCACCAAATATAGAAGATCCAGTTGCAGGTGGTCTTTGAGGGGGGGCACCACCAACCTGAGGCCCTCTTGGACCTGCTGGTTGCTGAGGAGTAGGTCCACCAAACATGGAGAACAACCCTTTGCCTGGAGGTTCTTTGGTTGGAGGGCCTCTAGGTGGCATAGTACCCACGGAAGGACCCCGTGGACCCAGTGGTGGCTGAGCAGTAGATCCACCAAACATGGAGAACAAGCCCTTACCAGGAGGCTCTTTAGGAAAAGATGCTTGTGGTGTTGGTCCTCTTGGTACAGGGGCACTTGGCCCACTGAACATTGAAAACAAGCCTGCTGCTGGGGTATCTTTGGGAGCAGAAGAGCCGGGGAGAATGCCACCAAGTATTGATGATCCAGTCTGCGAGGGTGTCTGCGGACTTGCAGTCGAGCCACCAAACATTGAAAATAAACCTTTGCCCGTTTGTTCTTTAGGGGCTTCAGCTTCTGGTTGAGCAACATCAGGAGCCAAGCTTTCCTCTTTGGGTGGTAAGATCTCTGTAGAGGAAGGCGCATCAGCATCTGCACTGGGATCCTGTGTCGTTTTAGCCTCTAGTGTTTCTATAGTTTCTTCTGGCACCTCAAAGATTGGTCGTTCTTTTACAGGAATATCCTGAGGCAGAGGTTCACTTGCTGCCACAGCCTCTGCATCTACATCAGCAACATCTATAGTTTCTGAGGAGGTTGCTTCTACAGTTGAATATTTCGGAGGTTCATCTAATTTCGTAGTGAGCTCCTCTGGCGGTGGGGTAGTGGTCTTCTCTGTGGGGATAATGACTGCCTCTGAGGGGAGAGAGGTGGTCTTCTCTATGGGGATAGTGGGAGTCTCCCCTGACAAAATGGAGGACTCCACTGATGGTAAGGTTGTGCTCTCCTCTGTGGGAGTACTACCTGTCTCTGATGTCATTCTTGTGGTTTCTAGCGGTAAAGGTTTTAACTCCTCTGGTAGGACAATCGGATCTTTAGATGTTATTTCATTGGTTATGATATCTTGTGGTTTAGCAGATTCTTCCAGTAGTAAAGTGCTAGGTTCCACTGGGTGGACTAATGACTCTTCAGGTGTGATTTCAGTGGTTGTCAAATCCTGTGATTTAATGGATTCATCTAGTGGGGATGTTTTGGACTCCACTGATTGGTGAATTGTTTCTTGAATTGTTCTGCTATAGGTCATCTTATCCTGTGGTTGGGCAGATTTGTCCTCTGCTTCACAGGGTGTTGATTCTGGACACGTAGTGGGTGTCATGTCCTCCGGAGTAGATACCTCAGGGGAAGTCTGTTCTTCACTAGTGGGCTCATTTGACTCCAGGATATCTTTCCTTTCTGTCGTCTCTTCCTCTGGGGTACTAGCAGCTGAGACCCAAATATGGGGTAATAACCTCCTCTCGGGATTAAGCTGCCTCAAATCTGGCAGTCCATCAAAGGACGCAATCCCTACAGGGAGAGATGATGGAGGAGTTGTTTTCTCTGTGTCTTGAGAAGATATACATTCCACAGTTTGTGTATGTGTAGTAGGTTCAGCGCCTTCTAAGCTTTCCTGTTGAGAGATACACAATTCGGTAATGTTCACATCCTCTGATGTGACCTCTCTCAGAGCGTGCCCTGTGGACTTGATTGCAGATGTCTCCTCTGACTGGAGTTCTGACTGTTGGGAGGGCTCAGAGATTATACCTCTAGGTGGCAATTCAGGGATTGGAGAAACTGCAAAAGTCTGATCCGTTATAATTGTAGGACTGGCTGCTTGTGTAACATCTGCATGTGATGCTGCATATTGAGAGCTTGGAAGTACAGGCATCGAGGTAAATCCTCTAGTTGGTGTCTCACTGGATGGTGAGGCAACAGGGGTGGACCTTTGAGATGCCTGAGGACTGGTGCCATTCAGCATTGAAATTTGATCTGATATTTCAAAGGTTGTGGATTCTATTGGAGTGGTTCCTGCTTGGGACGTCAAGAATGTATCCGATATCGGTCCACTGACTGCAGAACTTACTACACAAACAGATGTATCTTCCGTTAGAGACTGTGCAGAGCTGTCACTGGGTGGCTCATGGGAACTTTGCTCTGACAATTTATGTACCAAATCTGGAAGAACCTTAACTGGGGGCGACGGGATTTTAGGAGCTGTGACGATTGGTGGTAGGGCATGTTTGATATTTAGACCAACATTGCTTGGTATTGAAGTAGCAGGGACAGATACTGCATGTGCCACAGTTGTGTGGGTGGGAAGCACCTGACACGTGTCCTCCACTGATACTGAAGCAGGTGGCATGACAGAAGGATCTCTTTTGGAAGACATATTATCCATAGTTGTGGCAGCTCTTTGTGTAGGCATGATAGGGGGTTGAGAACTTGATTGACCACTGAACATTGAGACCAGATTCTTTACTGATCTATCAGTGTTTGGACAAACTGCAGGTGTTTGTTTAGGAGATGCGCAGGGGCTTGGAGTGGTAACTATCGGACCCAATTCCAGTGATTCTTTTCTTACAGTTGATTTAGGTGTAGGGCTTTCTGATGTGGTGGCTTGAGGGATAGAACCACTAATCACTGTTACCACTCCTTTAGCTAATGAAGTGGTTTGTAACTGGACAGAAACTGGATATTGGCTTGGCCCAGTTTGATGAGAAACCTTAACCGATTTACTCACTGAAGTTGAAGAGGTAGTTACAGTCTTTGTTATCACTTTTGCACTTTGCACCGGTTGCGAAACATTTGGGGGTCCATAGCCTACTGAAGTAGTACTGGAGGTAGGCAATGGCGCGCCATAATTTGTTGTTGTTCCATACTCGTACTGGCTTTCCTCATCAAAGCTGTCTACTGTCGGTTGTTTGATTAAAATCTTCGGTCTGGAAGGAATGTTGTATTGTACACTAATGTTTTGGCTTTTCATAGTTGGGACAACTGGCTGAGATGTACTCATGTAAACTCTCATGTCAGACTGCTGATGTATCTGCTGTGGGAGCACTCTCTGTGCACCAAGAGGAGGCGGCCTTTGAGGCAGCTTTGGTTGTCTCTTCTCAGTTACACGTAAATCAGTGGCATGCTGATAATCACTTTCTGGCGAGAAACCAAGTGACATAGTTCTTTCCAGTATTGCTTGAGGTACAGATGACATCGGAATCTCAGTTTGTTGATGAGCAAATACACCAAGCGAACCTGAATCACTCATCTGGGAATAACTGTGTTCTGATGGTACCAAGGATTGGATGTTGTGTTGGACACTTGGAAGAATGGTGAGGGATGGCTCTCTGGGAAGTGATGATTTATGAGAAGGAGAAACTGAGGCATCTCGTCTTACCTCATTGTGAATTGTTGACGGTATAGATTGATGTTGGTAATCATATTGATTAGACACCGCGTTCTGGGTCCCTCGTAGGGAGGACAGATCTTCTACTCCGTGATCTCTCCTTATTATATTTGTGTTCTCTTCTACCTCTAATGTCAGATCAACAACTCCCTTAAGTGATTTCTTCCCAGATGATTTTTCAATGTATCTTTTCTCAAGCAGTTCATTCTTTACCTTGACATTTGTGAAATCCATTGGTTGTCCATCTTGCAATTTAGTGTAGCAACTGGTTGTTTGAGATAATTCCGGACACTGTCTTGCAGAGAAGTCCATAGGCCTACTGTGACATTGGGTTTCCTTGTACTGCTTCCTTGTAACCGAAAAGACTCTGTTGCTGTGATGAGTAGAAATCTGCTGATGCAGTGAATCGGTTGTGTGCAGTCCACTCATGACTGGTCTTTCCTGCCCAATGTTTTTGACCGTGTGAAGTGAATGGATTGTTCTTTCAGCAAACTTTTGCTGAGATGGTGGTTCCACTATCAATGATTCACCGACAGACTCTGTTCTCATGAAACCAGACCTATCTTTCACCAATGACACGGCTCCAGTCCAGGAATCTTCAGGGACAATTTCGGATGGTTTCTGTATTTGTTTTGGAGACATATCTAAAAAGCCTTTGACAGAATTTGCTGGTGCTGAGGCGTTTTGATAAGGCAACATTTGAGCAGGAGACTGAGGTGTTTGTTGCCTTGAGACAGAGCTCAACATGTTTGATTCACCACAACGTAAACCATGCTGTGTTAGATCCTCAGTTTTACCTTGATGCTGAAGTTGCCTTGTTAGTTGTACTTTGGGAGGAGGAGGTTCTACAATCAAAGACACTCCAGCAGAGTCGTTCTGAGTCATTGAAGTGGCCACTGGCCTTTCTTTCACAAGTGCCACTGCATTTGAATAGTTAGGCTCGACAATCTCTACATTTGGAGTTATCTTTGGAGACATATCTAATGTGCCCTTAACAGAGTTTGCTGGGGCTGAGGCTGTCTGATATAGCTGTACCAAGGATTGCTTTCTGGCATGTACAGAAGAAGCTGGTTGGAGTAAAACAGGACTTGAGGCAGCAGTTGTACCTTGAGCCCCAAGTTTAATCTGTTTTTGACCTGATTGTTCTTCAGATCTTGGTTCCTCAACCACTAAGGGAACACCAACAGCGTTGACTCTAGCAAGTGCTCGGGATGATGGTTTGGTTTTCACCATTGATATCCCTCCAGTCTGGTTATACTGTCCTTCCTCAATATTTCTCTCCAATGCTGTTGGGGATGGCTTGGGAGACATATCCAGGGTTGCTTTTACCGCATTTGCTGGAGCCGATGCCTTACGATATGTTTGGATAGAGGGTGACAAAGCTGCATTCTGATTAGAGAGTGAAAATGACCTGCTAAGGACACCTGACATCGGAAAAGCTTGTTGCTGTAGAGCTGGTTGTTCTACCCTGTGGGCAACAGACTGGGCATTAGCTATGGCTTGACCAGACACATATTTTTCTTCATTGAAATTTTCCTGTGATGAAAGTTCCACAATAAATGGGACACCAACAGAGTATTTCCTTGCAAGTTCACGAGCAGATGGCTTGCTCCTCACAAGTGGAATTGCTTCCATAGATGTCTCATATGTGTCTTCAGCTGACTTCTCTTGTGATTTGACAAAAGGTTTGGACATATCTAATGTGGCTGTAATTGAGTTAGCTGGTCCGGTCGACTCTTGGGAGGATCGCAGACCTACGGACTGGTTTGAGAGAGATGATTCCTGTGCAAAGACTGCCCTCCTCCTGTCAGTAGGTACCTGCTGCCTTATCACAGGACTTACTAACTTGGAACCAGATGTGGGTTGACTTTGCTTAGGCTGTTGCTGCACAATGACTGCAGAATGTGAAGGTAATGTCTGTGCTCTTTGAATATCTGGAAGTTCTTTTTTTGAGGAAAGATCCAGAGACCCGTGACGTTTAGACATTTCCTTCAAGGGATCATAAGTTGAGGCCCTTCTATTTAATAATGACACTGCTTCAGTATCAATATTCTCAGAAGGTTCCTCAGCTAAATAGGATTGTTGGGGAGATGGCTTTGGTGACATGTCTAAGGCAGCTTTTATTGAGTTGGCAGGTGCAGTGGCTGTCTGATAGGGTTGGGCAGTACTAGAAATACATCTAATAGACTGGTGTGCAGATGGTTCCTGTGCAACTCCTCTGTCTGACGGTATCTGTTGCCTCATAACGGGGCTTACCGTCTGGGCCTTAGGAGAAGACTGACTTTGCTGCAGTTGTTGCTGCACAATGCCTGGGGAATGAGAAGTTGATGGGTGCTGTCCAGGAATATTGGAAGGTTCTACCTTCGAGGAAAGATCCAGAGACCCGTGACGTTTAGACATTTCCTTCAAAGCATCGTGGGTTGAGGTTCTTCTATTTAATAATGACACTGCCTCCGTATCAAAATTCTCAGAAGGTTCCTCAGCTAAATATAATTGTTGGGGAGATTGCTTCGGTGACATGTCTAAGGCAGCTTTTATTGAGTTAGCAGGTGCAGTGGCTGTCTGATAGGGTTGAGCAGTAGTAGAAATACATCTAATAGACTGGTGTGCAGATGGTTCCTGTGCAACTCCTCTGTCTGACGGTATCTGTTGCCTCATAACGGGGCTTACCGTCTGGGCCTTAGGAGAAGGCTGACTTTGCTGCAGTTGTTGCTGCACAATGCCTGGGGAATGAGAAGTTGATGGGTGCTGTCCAGGAATATTGGAAGGTTCTACCTTCGAGGAAAGATCCAGAGACCCGTGACGTTTAGACATTTCCTTCAAAGCATCGTGGGTTGAGGTTCTTCTATTTAATAATGACACTGCCTCCGTATCAAAATTCTCAGAAGGTTCCTCAGCTACATTGGCCTGTTGGGGAGATGGCTTAGGTGACATGTCTAAAGAAGCTTGAATTGAGTTGGCAGGTGCAGTTGCCGCCTGATAGGGTTGGGCAATTGGCAACTTGCGCAAAGGAGATGGTCCTTGTGCAAAGATGCCTCTCTTACTGCCTGACAGTGTCTGTGGCTTCAGATCAGGGCTAACCATCTGCGTGTTAGGAGGAGACTGACTTTGCTGCAGATGCTGCTGCACAATTGCTGGAGAGTGTGAAGGAGATGATTGCTGATCGTGGATATTTGTGGAAAGATCAAGAGACCCATGAAGCTTAGACATTCCTTTTAAAGCATCACGGGTGGAAGTGTTCCTGTTTAATAAGGACACCGCCTCTGTTGACACTGTGGCTGACTCCTCCTTTGGTTTTGGAGATAATTTCGGAGACATGTCTATTGCACCTCTGATTGAGTTTGCTGGTGCTGAGTCAGAATGGTAAATCTGACATGATAGAGAGGCTCTTCGGTTAAGTGGTGGTCTCTGGCTGGAAGTGTAACCATACCCAGGTCTTATGTCAGGGCTTGGGGATCTCCTCAGTGAAGGTGAATCATGCCCAATCCTTATGTCTGGGCAGGAGGATCTCATTGACGAGGATCCATACCCAGCCCTTACTCCAGGACTGAGTGGAGTCATTGATGGGGATTCATTCACGGTCCTTATTTGTGTGCTGGACGATCTTCTCGTTAAAGAACTTTCATGTTCCTCTCTGATTATAGGGCTGGATGATATTTTCGATGAAGTAGAGACATCTTCAACATGTATTTCTGGGCTAGGTGCTCTTCTCACAGGTGTGTAGTGTGGAACCCTGTTCCACATGGAGGGTTGAGGAGAAAACGTTTTTAGAAGTGGAACACTGGGAACTCTTTGAGAAGGAAGTTCGACCCCAGTTTGTTCATATGACCATTCTGTTTCTTCCTCCTCAATCTCTTTAGTCAGATCTACGACATCAGTTGTTTTTTGATCTGCAGACTTCTGTAGATTATTTTCTTTTTTTTCTTTTACCCTTTTTAATTGATACTTTGTGAAGTCAACAGCCTGCACGTTTTGCTTTTCAGTCTGCGATGCATCCTTCTCCTTAATATTCTCATCTTTTTTACAGACAGTTGGAGAGAAGTCTAAAGCTCGGTTACACAACTGAGGTTCTGCAGTCATTTTGTAATGTGCTATTCCCTGGTACTTGGGAATCTGAATGGCTCTATTATCAGCCTTATCTTTTGAATGTGACACGGGTGTCTGAGGTGACTTTCCTCCTGTGTGTTGTTGGGGTGACAGAGGGGCTTTGTTTGCCTGTTGAACGGAAGTTGGATCTCTTGACTGGGATGGTTGCCTGGTAAGTTGTGTCCTCTGTGGTGAGGACATTGATGGTGCACCCGAGGATGCAGTTGGGAGTGTAGGTAGAATTCGACCAGATGTTGTAACTGCTGATTTTGCATTGTGTTGCCCAGTGGACTGTGCCTCTTTGACTATTTCAGATTTCAAACTCTGAATACCAGAAGACAGCACACCCTTTGCCTGTTTGTCAATAGAGGTCATCTGCTGAACAGAGGGTCCTGTAGGTGTTGCAGGGATCTTTCTCTCAGGTGAAGCACCTCTTGGTATTGATGAGGGGGTTTCAGGGATCTTTCTCTCAGGTGAAGCACCTCTTGGTATTGAGGAGGGGGTTTCAGGGAGCTTTCTCTGTGTGGAAGGTGTGGTAGCCACTGGCAACTTAGAAGAAATTGTTTGTGAAATCGAGTTGGCAATTGAGCTTGCTGTTGCAGTTGTTTTACTTGTATGTGAATCAGGGGACCCACTAACAATTCCACCAAAAGTTGAAAGGATAGAAGAAGTCTTCTGTTTTAGTTGGTCTGCAGCTGTTTTTTCTTCAGCCAGCCCAATCTTTATTTCAGGTATGGGAGAACGTTGATGCGGAGGTAGTTGTGGACCATACATCCTTGAAGATAACGTGTTGTATGATGGTGCAAGGTCAACTTTTATCTTCTGATCTTTCCAATAAGGACCTCCATGACCATCTTTCAGTGCTGTCAAAGTCATATCGGTCGCCACTAATAGCTCTTCTTGATACTCATAACCAGTTTGTTTGGAGTCCATTTTGATTTTTTTCAGCTTGTAAACACTGAAGTCTACAGCCTGTTCTGTTTGAGACACAATGGACTCCTGGAACATCTGGGAGAAGCTTTCCAAGTTCATGTTCATAATCTTGTTGCCTTTTTCAAAAGCTGAGGTGAGATCCACAGGAGCATTTACGAGCTGAGATTCACTCTGATGTTGACCCGGAAACCAGAGGCCATCACTTTCATTGAAGAGGGGAATCTTGAAGCCACAAAGGGTGACTTTATCGTTTTCTCTTTGTTTCAGAATGTTTGCAATGTTTTCAGTAATTTGATTTAAGGCCTGTAAATCCTCTGGCGCAGCACATGCATACAAGTGCTGACCAGCTCTGTCAGTCAGAAGAGAGTAAATGAACTCGTCATCCGTATAAACATAGTATCCACAATCCCCTGTCTCGGCTGGCCACCACATTCCTTGATTCAACAAAGAAAGCCATTGCTGGTACCATTCAGAGTCGTCAAACAACATATCCTCATTCACATCTCCAGTCATTCCTACAGAGCTGCTGAGATCTACGGCACCATGGGTCAAATCAATGGGCCCTTTCTTGAATGCAAGTCTTTTTAAAAAGTCTGCTGCTGTTTTAAGGTCAAGCTCTTTCTTTCCACGTAAGGAATTGGCAAGCCCAGATTTATCCGCAACTTGGCTGAATTCATGGGTGCTGCATTCAGTAAGAGACTGGCACCTGCTGAGCTTGGTCTTTGTCTTTTCTGTTGACAAATTCAAAGCACTGCCTGTTTCAATCCAAGTTTTTTTATTCCACATCCTATCTTGATTATGGTCACCCAGATTGTCACAGCTGCTCCAAGGTTTCTTCTCCCTGCAAGTCATGTCAAACAGTACGAGATCCTCATCCCCTGGTCCAAAAAACCCAGTCTGAGGTTGACGATCCGTTGTATATGTCCAAGGATGCGAGGGTATGTGAAACTGACCTGTATCCATTTCTTTAGGGTTCCAGCAAGATTTTCCACGGTTATCCCAAGATGCTCCTCCATTTGTTGCTGGTATGTACCCCTGGCCTGCGTGGTAGCATTCCTGAACTTGAGGAGTCGCCAGAGCTTCATTCAAGGCATATTCATTGAGCTGCTGCCAAAGGAGCGCCTCAATGAGACACTGATGCTCGTATAGTTCTGGGGGGATAACACCATGTTCAGCAAAGTTGTATAATAGATCCTGGTAACCATATTCATCAGCTGTACCATACAAAAGACGCTGTATTTCCTCCAGGTAATGCTGCGCTGGATTCTGACAATTTTGAGAATATGGAGGTTCCTGACTAGCATTAACAGTCAAAGTGGTGGTCACACTTCCTGTGTTGGGTGGTAGAGTGGTAGTAGGAATTTCCTCTTTGTTCTTCTTGGGAAGTATTCGATCAAGAAAACCTTTTTCAGTTTCCTTCACAGATGTTGGAATATTGCTCTCACTTGGCCCTGACTTAAATATGGTGGACAGTAAACTAGGTGAACTGGTACTTGTGCTGGCAATTGCTTCATCATGAGTGATGGATTTTTCTTCAGGTTTGAATGTTTGCACCTCTTCAGTGGCACCAAATAGTCCAGAGAGAAACCCTTTCTGGGCAGGAGGTTTTGTATCTTTTTCCACTCCAGCATCCTGTGACTCTAGTTCTACCTGTTTTGCCCGCTGAATCTGTGGTCTCCCTTGTCCAGGCTTAACAGTAGCGGGACGTGCCTGTTGTGGTTGTTGTTGGTTTTTCTGACCAACAGGAAGTTGACTATCTGATGTCTGCTCTTCAGTTGTGGCTGTAAGCTTGTTAAAGAATCCCGATAGCAATCCCCCTGATTCAGCTTGAGGTGGATTTTGGCCAGGCTTGTTTGGAGATGGATTTGTTTGTGTTGGTTGTTGCTGTGGTACTGTGTCAGATGATGCAAGCTTAAGAAAGCCAGAAAGCAAACCACCTGTTTGAGCAGGCTGCTGAGCTGTCCCCTGTGAAGGAGCAGGTTTGCTGGCCTGCTGTTGCTGTTCTTGTGCAGGATGTGACTGGTTAGGGGGCGCATTGTCCCCTATCTTGAAAAGTCCAGAGAGAAATCCACCTTGTTGGTTAGGTTGAGGAGTTTGTTGACTAGGAGCTTGGCCTTGACCTGGAACATTTGATTGGTTACCCTGTTGAGGTCCAGACTTTGGCAGAGGCTGTTGTGGTGGATTGTCAGCAGGTGCCAGTTTGTTAAAAAGTCCTGATAGCAGTCCACCCTGCTGAGGTTCAGGTGCTGAATTGCTAGGCTGAGGAGGGATCTGATTTTGTCTCTGCAAAGGTTGTCTATTGTTATGCTGTGGTTGTTGCTGGTTTGGACGATTTGCAGGTGGCTGTTGCTGAGGAGGAGACGGCTGAGCTGCAGAAAATAGCCCAGAAAGAAATCCCCCCTGTTGATTGGTAGGTTGTTGGGGTGCATTTACTCCTAGTTTAGGTGCTTGTTGCTGGCCTGGTTGACCACCAGGTGGTGGTTGAGGAGCTCCAGTATCTGCAATCTTGTTAAACAATCCTGACAACATACCTCCAGGGCCACTGGGAGGCTGTTGTGGGGGAACCTGGTTCTGCCTCTGTAAGTTTTGCCTGTTAGTCTGCTGCTGGTTTGGCTGACTTCCTGGCGGTCCTGGCTGTTGTTGCTGTACTGGAGGTTTTTGAGTGGTATCAACAGCATCTGGAGCTCCTAAGCCAAACAAACCAGAGAGAAAACCACCCTGCTGCTGGGCAGGAGTCGGTTGTTGCGGTGGGGGCTTTTGTGTTTGGTTGGGTGCTTGGCTACCTGGTGTTGGTTGCACCGGAGGCGGTGTAGGTTCTACTGAGGTTATCTTGTTAAAGAGCCCAGACAGCATCCCACCCGGCTGTGGGGTTTGTTGATTAGGTTGACTTCCAGGGGCACCTTGCTGTTGCTGAGTTGGGGCAGGTAGTGTTGTCTCTGTGAATTTGAGCAGTCCACCCAACAGGCCACCTGACTGAGGTGGTGGTGCTGGCTTCTGAGGTGGGTCTTGCTGCTGGTCATGACCAGGTAGAAGTTGAGCGGTTGAGGGAGGAGTTTCTGTGGATTCCAGTTTAAGTTGTTGTCCTGACAAAAGACCACCTGGCTGACTTTCAGAAGCAGTACTTTGTGTATGCACTTCCTGTTGCTGGTCAGTCTGACCAGTCTGGGATCCTGATGCTTGAGAGGGTTGAGGCACAGCCACACTATCAGAAGCTAATTTTAAAAATCCGGACAAGAGTCCCCCGGATTGGGTTGGGGGAGCTTGGGAAGCTGCCTGTGTTGGGGCACTCTGATCCTGCCCTGGGGTTTGCTTAAGCTGACTGCCTGGAGGCACCGAATGTGGTGGTGTTGCAGGAGCCTGGGCACTTGTTACATTATCAGCAAATTTCATAAATCCAGAAAGCAATCCTCCTGTTTGAGGCGTACCTTGTTGCCCCTGGTTGGGAGTAGGTTGTGAAGCAGGGGAAAACAAGCCTGAGAACAACCCACCTTGTTGTGGCTGACTCGCATCTGCTTGTACTTTGTTGCCACCAGACACATCTTCGGTTGATGCTAGTTTGAACAGCCCAGAGAACATGCCTTGAGGCTGCGGTTGGGCTCGGGGCTCTGGCTGAGATTTAGGCGTTGCCTTTTCTTGAGGCTGGCCCTGGATTTGATCCTTGGATGTGGAATCAATTTCAAGCTGGGAAGACTGGTCAATCTGAGACGGTGGATCAGCCAACACCTGTCCTGTGCCGGAATCTGTGCCTTCCTGTTTGGCCACATCAGATGATGTGACATCTGTGGCTGAAGGATTTGTTGGTTGTTGAGCTGGCTCAGTCGGTGGCGCCTTGAAAAGGTTAGAAAACCATCCTGTATCCACATTCCCTTTGGGCACACTATCAAGGAGTGCTGCACGGCTTGGAGATGGGGTTCTAGCAGTGGTAGGTGGAGCAGCCTTTTGATCAGCACTGGGATCTTCACCGGATGCAAATTTCAGAATCCCTGAGAGCATACCTCCCTCTGCTTTGGGCGGCTGTGGTGCAGAAACATTTTCAGAAGAGAAGAAAGGTAGTTTAAGTTTACTGCCAAGAAATGACTCCTCTGCAAGTTTTTCCGTTTTTAGATCTTCTGACGACTTAAACATGGAGAACATGGAAGGGGTTGGGGAGGTTTCGTCCTGGGAGGCCTTTTCAGGAGGAGCTGTAGAGATGAGGGAAGTAAAGGATTTCTTAAAAGGGCTGAAGAACCCAGAGTCTTCAGCAGTGGCTTCACCTGTTGGCTTTGTGTCCGATTTTGGCTCAACAATTGTTGGTGTCAGTCTTTGCTGAATGTCAAGGAGCTCACCAGAAGACTCAGTTTCTGGAAGAAGCTCAACTGATCCACTTCCTGCATCGGGAAGAAGTTCTACTGATCCACTACCCGACCTTTGAGCGGAGCCTGGTCTCTCCGGACTCCTGGATCTGTCTATAGATTCACTGCGTTGTGGAGATGCACTCCTTTGCACTGGTGGCTGGGGTGATGTTTCTCCAGAGGACGGCTTACTGGAGAACAGCTTCATGGGGCTAAGCCTTCCTAACATTGAGTCAACAATAGAGGTAGATTCCTGAGTTTGCTCACCACTGCCTTGTGTCTCAGACCCTGGTGTTGTGCCCTGGGTACTCTCCTGTGGCTGGATGGGATCTGAGGACTGAAAAGGCAGAAGAGACTGAAGGGAAAATTTCTTCTCAGTCGCCGGCTCCTGAGGGGCAGGAGGAACAACTGCCACTGGGGTAGGGCTACCAGCAGATTTGGGGATGAAAGAGAGAAGTTTGGAAATGCCCGACTCTGTCTGAGGGGGTTGGGGGGAGGTGGATGGGGTTGGACCTTCAGGAACTTCAGAGGCCTCTGCGGGCTTGGAACCTGTTAAGGTGCTGAACAAGGAGCTCATGGCATTTTTCACCCCAGCTATGCCCTGCTCTACAGCAGTGTCTTCTTTACTTTCAGGTGGCTTTGCCTCATCACTCTTGGCCTCATCACTTTTGGCCTCATCACTTTTGGCCTCATCACTCTTGGCCTCATCACTCTTGGCCTCATCACTCTTGGCCTCATCACTCTTGGCCTCTTTCATTTTCACAACAGTTGGCAATGCGGGCAGTTTTCTCCTCGGCGACTTCGGTAATGTTTCAAATTTGTTGATTTCATCCTCTTTCTCTGCCAGGTATTCCGATACAGAGTGAACCAAATTCTGAAGTTCATCCATAGTGTCTACGTATTCGTCATGCGGCTCATCCACTGGAGACAACGCCTGATCTTGTCCAGGGCCTGCCCTTCCCTTACCCCAATAGCCTTGTGCTCCGTAAGGCGACACGTACTTGTCTGGGTAGTAGTAACTTTCGTATTCATATGTGACGTCTCCCTCAATAAAAGTCAGGTCATCTAGCTCCTCCTCCGACCCAAAGGAGAACTGCATCTCGTCTGACCCAATAGAACCATACTCACTCCGGGCCCTAATTATCGCAGCCTCTTCCCTGGCAGCCTCTGCCTCCCGATAGGCAGCATAGTTTTCTAGCGTGCCCTCTAAAGCCGTCTTGGCCCACAATCTGGTCTTATACAAGAGACTCTCGTTGTCTCTTTGCTGTTGTATTTGCTTTACAGAAGGAATGATGTCAATTTCCGGTGGCGAGGTCTCATCCTCAAAGCTTCCCGCCTCTTTGTAAACAAGACGCACCTCCCCGCTGCCAAAGCTGCGGC
The DNA here is from genome assembly GCF_963692335.1 of Osmerus eperlanus. NCBI lineage: Eukaryota > Metazoa > Chordata > Actinopteri > Osmeriformes > Osmeridae > Osmerus > Osmerus eperlanus. The sequence goes on along the minus strand of NC_085042.1, from coordinate 3,674,080 downwards.
TCTTCCTCCGGGGTCCACCGGTCTCGTTGAGTTCCTCCGGTCCTTCATCGAGCGACCCCGCGTCACACTCCACCGTCTGGTAAAACCTGCTCCCTTTGGACTCGCTCGGGCTGTTGGATATGCGATAGATGATGCTCTTGTCCTCGTCCTCCCAGGTCTTCTGATCCTGGTCCAGGTAGTCGTCCAAGATTCCACCGTCCGGCACGTTGAACTTCCTCTCCCAGTCCTCCACACCCATCCCAGAGTCGACAGGGATGATCTGGACGCCACTCTTCCTGCGAGAACGTCTACCATCAGACAAGAAACATGACAGGTATCATGCAGGAAGGAGTGGAAATGCAAGGAATGCAGTTGCAAAAGAAAGAAGGAAAACAATAGTTAGCGGTGAATACAAATACGAATCCATGCAACAACAACAACAACAAAAGGCGTATTTCAAAGTTAATGAGATGAATGTGTATGTACTGTAAGTGCATGGTTGTGGTAACAAAACAAGGCTTTGCGTGAATGGTTGTAATGATTGCAATGATGCTGTTTAGTTGTGAAGGGAACAAGAAACAACCCAATCTCTATCATTTAAGAGCATAGGTGACCAAATACAACTTTCAGAGCTCAAGGTTAAATTTACAGGTTCAGGTTCAGGCAAGTAGAAAAAAAAAATAGTAGCACCTTAAGATATATTTGAATTCTCAGCCTTTCAACCGTTTTTTACAGTTGAGAAGCATAGCATTACGGTTCCACTGTTGTGCTCCATAATTCGATGACTCTGCTACGAACAGCAAATCAATCAGGTGTCACCGTTCCAGTGTGTTCGTTTACCTGTGTTGTCTGGGTTCTCTGTAGTCCAGTTCATAGCTCTGTACAGAGTCCGTCTCCCTGGTCAGGCTTTGGTGCTGTAGCCTGTGGCCAATGGGGTACTGGTGCAGAGAGGAGTTGGGTTGGGGTGTGGTGTGGTATCGTGGAGGCCGGACGCTAGTCTCACTGCGGTAGTCACTGTCACGATCCTCCACCGCACTGTCGTGGTCATCCAAGGCTGGGTTGAGAGGAAACACAGGATTAAAGAAGGGGAAATACACATATACACATATTATAAAGATATTGACCCAAACACCAAAACAATCCATAAGACAATCTGTTTCGATAGTTGAAGGGTTTTGTTTCCCATCTTCATGAAAAACAGTACCAAGAGAAGAAAGTGGAGTTCTGAAAGTTCTCGACGATCTATAAATTAATTAACGCAAACCTCCCCATTTCTTCTAAATTTAAAATATTTGAGCATGCTTTTTGATGTTAGATTAGCTGGAGAACTTGTAGCAATATCAGCATAATTTTCCTTGAGTAACATAGGAGGACCTCTTTTTAAACCATAGGGTTAAGAAAGTAAAGGGAATATTCTAGTAAGTACAGTAAACCTGCAGTGTATCTCATTATCTTAAAATGGCCTTAAGACGATTTACTTTAAAGTACCAGGACTCTGTAGCTCAGCTTTAGACTACAGAGAAGGAACCACACAACAAACTTTCTACCTGAACTTGATTAAACAAGGTGGTCATGTACGAAGAAAACCACCTGTCCATCTGGGATGCCCCAATAAATTGAATTGTTTGCTCAAATCGTTAATGATGCATCCCTACAGAAATGTAAATGTATATAATTCAGGAATCATGTGTGTAGCATTCTAAACTATCAGCCCAGACAGCACACCGTACTGCTCATATGATGGTATGCATTTGCCTGTTTATATCCAAATATCCTAACTCAGTGTCCCACGATCAAAACGGGAAGTTTTAGAATTTGCTGCAATCTACAGTATGTTGGCTCCCTCTAGTGGTCTGCAGCTGCAATGGGATGGACAAGGTAAGGCAGCTGGAGACCCAACAGTATTACTTTAAATACTGGTCAAGGGTCGCTCTATAAGTAAGCAAATGAATCCATGTGTCTTTGTAATTTGAACATGCTCAGATATAGCACAACACATTCACAGACATGACATACTCGTAAGTGAGAAAGCAAGAGGAAAAATTCGGATTAAAGGCCCGTGCATGCATGAATAACAAGGGAAAAGACAGGACGAAAACAGAACTGGGGAAACGTCAGATTTGAGTTGTGTACATACTCTGTTCGCTCCATCCGAAATAACTCCAGCTGCCTTGACGGCACGGAAGCAAGAGTTCAAATAGCAGAAGCAAGAAGGTGGGCAAGGAAAGTGAAGGGGTGTTTAAACAATACACCATTGATATCCAAGGGTATAAACTCTCTTGATAAAGTACAAAAAAAAAAATCATCGGAAATTCTGAAAGTATTGCAAGAGGTGACGCAGGAAAGAAATCGAAGGAGGATGACGTGACATGAGACTTAACGGCCGTCCCCGGCCAAAACGACAATGACAAAATGCTGGGTGAGTAAATGTGCCACATGACAGACACACAATGGTCAAAGGTGGAGAGGGGGGAAACGAGGGATGTAAAATGCTGGAGAAAGAATGATAAAAAGCAATAATGTCGAAATAATGGAACACTCCCATTGTGGAGTACACACACACGGCTCCCCATTGATATACAATGCAACAGTTGAACTACTGTTGGAAAATGATGAAAAAAATCAAAAGAATCCATGTTGACAGATTGCAATCAAGTACTCAAACATGCAATGGGAAATGCGAGAACAAAGATCCCAACTATGTTCACCTGTCATCTGACTCTCACTCTACAGCATATCAGCCTCCATATCCCACAAACCTTCTTCACCCACCCCTCACATAACCCAACCGCAAAGCCTCCAATCACAAACCCTTCTCATCTCTCAACCTTAGAACACAACCCCCATTTTCCACCTCTCCACCCTAGAACCCCCTCCAAACTCTAATCCCTAGAACACAACCTTATCCCAGCTCTGATCCCTGATAACCCTGTCCCAAAACCAGGATGTGTCAGACTTACAGCACTGAGAAGGTGCAGATGCCATTCTCCTTCTCTGAACTTCCTCCTGTAGTGGATACTGGAGGATAAAACAGAGTGACACTGTGATTGTTGTAGTAGCCATTTCACACCACAGGGTGGCAGACACACGTTGGAATGGCACGACTTGGTTACATCTCCAGATTAAATCTCCTTCAACTTCACACAAAGTGGGCATGAACTTTTAAAGAGATCATGAGAATATCATTCTGCCGTTGGGCTCCAAAATGGAAATGAAAATAATAATAAATGACATTCTTCATGTTGCAAAATTATTAAGTGATTTAACACCACTGCTTCGTAAAAGCAAGAAGAAATTGGAAAAAATAATTGCCCCCGAAAACATAATTGAGTGAAAATAACTGTGAGCACAGTGGACTTGCCTCATCGTGTATCCGCATGGCATTGATGCGCTCCAGCTTACTGGTCCAGTATTGAGCCTCATCATCTGGTATATCTGATGTGGGAGAGAGAGGGAGGGGGAGGGAGAGGGAGAGGAAGAGAGGGAGGAGAGGAAAAGAGGAAGAGAGGGAGAGGGAGAGGGAGAGGGAGAGAGAGAGAGAGAGAGAGAGAGAGAGAGAGAGAGAGAGAGAGAGAGAGAGAGAGAGAGAGAGAGAGAGAGAGAGAGAGAGAGAGAGAGAGAGAGAGAGAGAGAGAGAGAGAGAGAGAGAGAGAGAGAGGGGGGGATAAGAAAGCGAGAAGGGGATGAAGGCTCTGCCTTCAAATTACAGACAAACTAGCATCCATGTGTGCTGACCGACCGGCACAGGAACAAACACTGTCACTTTGAACAGACACACTGTTGGTGCATGTCAATGGCTTTGGCCTCGAAGAGTCAGCCAAACAAGGGAGAATCCAATCTTATCTCCATCTTCAGGCTCCGACTCGTCGGTCAGACAGCTTAGGCCGATAACTTAAAAGTCCATAATGGCGCCACAGAAGTGCTAACGTGGTGTTAGCATCCAGCCCCTATGGTACATTTGGTACACAATTCCCATGGTGTCAGACTGCGCGTGCGTTGAGGCATGCGTACCAAAGGGAAGCTCAAAGCGGGTGTCCAGCAACACCTGGTGAGGCGTGGGGTTTGCGGTGCCATAGATCTCATCCTCCTTCATCAGAACCTCCGAGTCCAGACATGCCCATTCCCCCGGTCCTTCCTACATGGAGACGGACACCCAGAGAGGAGGGAGGACAGGGAGGGAGAGGGGGAGGAAATGAGATAAAAGGAGCCGTGGAAGAAAGGTAGAAACAGGGTTAGATAAATGACACAGACAGAGAGGTGGAGAGAAAAAGGAGAGCTGGGAGAGAGAGGAAGAGAATGGGAGAGAGAGAACGCTTGTGTGCGAGCGTGTGAGCCTGTACCTCATCTGATTGGCGAATGGTCTCCAGGGGGATCCATGAGGTCCCAATCATGGTGTCCCAAATGAGACCTTTGTTCCACAGCTCCACAACCAACCCAGACTCCTGATCTCCGCTGATCTCGCTGGAAAACGCACACACACACGCGCACGCGCGCACGCACACAGTTGAAACTGACATTAGAGGCATTCCACAACACATTCTTCCAAGTTATAATGACAATTCAGCCAGTAAAAGGCTCTCACTGACAGGGAAAATAGGCACCACAGATTATCCGTGCTGTCACTCTTCCATTCTCTCTGTCACTCTCTGTCTCTACAGTGCCCCTAATGAATTCTTTCTCCCTTATTAGGCTGGGGAGCGTGCGGTGGCTGTGGCCCTCACTGAGAGCTGGTCTGAAATTTGCATCCTTAAGCATCTGATCAAATACCAGCAATCATATGAAGGAGGCACTGTGTTGGAGAGGGAGAGAGCAAGGGAGGGAGAGCGCCAGGATGGAGATAGAGAGAGGGGGAGGGAGAGAGAGAGAGCTGGGATGGACATAGAGAAAGAGGGGGGAGTGAGGGGAGAGAGAGAGAGAGAGAGCTGGGATGGACATAGGGGGAGGAGAGAGACAGCGAGCAGGACAGCAGGGAGCGAGAGGGGGGAGGGAGGGAGCGAGGGATAGAGGGAGCAGATTAAATCGGCACACTTCAATACCTTCAGTCTCGCTGCCTACACACACACACACACACACACACACAAGTTGAAGGCCATGCAGGGAAAACAAAACTCTTGCAACTGAACCGAAGTGATGGATTTCAGCATCAATAGGGTTCAGGAAAAAAAAGTATATCCATCATAATATTGTCTTTTAGAAGTGTCTAGGTGGTGTCTAGGTCTATAAAGCGTACATATCCGGCGTTCCGGTCGTCTGGGGTAATGGCATGACACGCCACTTCCTATGTTTTTGGCCAAGCTTGTCCTAATATCATCAGAAACAGGAGGCCTGATAATCTATTGTTGGCTACAGACACGGAAGGTTTGGAACAGCTCTGTCACGATGACAAACCTGCCCTCAGCCCCAGACACTTCTCCACCCCGCCGTAGAACATCTCCTCTACAGCTCAAGCCCACACGAGATTGGAGTGGAACCAAAAGAGCTCCCATGCGTACACAGTGGATGTGCTTGTTTGAAATAGTATATTAGGATGTACTTCAGCTTATTACCCGTTACGCTGATTGTTTCATGAAGACCCCCATAAGACAGAATGAATGAGAGAGAGTTAGGCAGCACGAGAGGCTTGTTAACCCAGAGAGCAGCAGGCTCAACACTACTCTTATCGCCGTCTTGGTAACCACACACACACACCAGTTATCTTTAGTGCGTGTGCCTTCCCATACATATGATTCCTGTGGTACCAAAGACTTGGACAACAGTGCAGGTACAGACGGCAATGCCAACAGTTAAAACTATATGAAGTAAATGGCATTTTCAAAGGTAAAGGACAGGGATCTATCTTTTCATATCGTGCTGGAACCACAAGAAATGGAGTTTGCGTGTGCGTATGTGAGATGGTGTGCCCACCACTCAAAATGAGGCAGATAAATTGATTTCCAGAACTCATATCTGAGGTGCATCTCCCAGCAGGTGTGTGGCTGACAGCCCTTATAATGACAGACAGCCCAGCCACAGGGTGGGTAGGTGGGGGGTGTGTGTGGGGGGGGCAGACGGCAGACAATGACAGATTGTTCCTAAAGACATTCATTCCTGTCAGGTGTCAAACAGTCAATACGAGGGAAGCCCTCTACCTCAAAGAAAACGATATAAATTGTGAGACAAGAACGTATTGTTTCAAATTTTGACAGTAACCCGACTGGCACTGGGATAATCGATCTTTCACACGACAAAAATCTACCTAAAATATAGATATCCTCAAATCTAGGCTGTTCAATAAATATTTATTCCAACCTGTTGTTCAATGATTCAATATTGACAATTTCTACACTTGAAAAGATAATGTGATGTTGTGAGGGAGTCAGATGGCTGAGCGGTGAGGGAATTGGGCTAGTAATCCGAAGGTTGCCAGTTCGATTCCCGGTCATGCCAACTGACGTTGTGTCCTTGGGCAAGGCACTTCACCCTACTTGCCTCAGGGGAATGTCCCTGTACTTTCTGTAAGTCGCTCTGGATAAGAGCGTCTGCTAAAAAATGACTAAATGTAAATGTCCAATTATCCAATTGTTTTGTGTTGCATACTAGATACTTTTTTAATACAAGCATGTCGGAAAGATAATCAGATCAGTAATCAGTGATTCAACTCGCTTCATGCTTTCCAGATTGGAAAGCATTTTTGAATTCTTCATTCTTGTATGTACATGTCACTAAAAACAATATTTGAGAAATGATACAAGATCATCGAGGGATACTGAGTAACTCGTACCAAACAGCATCTCAGCTTGATAGAAAAAGCAGAGTGCAGAACGACAGAGCTCAGTTGTTTTTGCATGTCAAAAAAACATATGATAAATTAATTTTACTACGAAAATTCGAATTGCACATGAGATTGTCATCTGATGTCTGTGAAATGGACCCATTTATACTTCTGTATTGAGTTCTGTTGCACAGGCTCAGACAACTGATTGTCTGCTATCCTACCCGTGGGATTAGTGAATGGTTAAGGTTAGGATTAAAGGTCAGGTTGAAGTTCCCCTGAGCAGAGTAATATCCACCAGTTAGCGACTCTAGGCTGCTGTCAACCTGTGTGTGGCATCACTGCTGTCACCTCCGACCAAAATACCAGCATCTTTTGCATCAAATGCTCCACATCCAGACCAGCTAGGCTCAAACGCATTCTTTATCTGCCTGGACTCTCTCTACTTGGCACTTAGTGGTTCCTAAAACAGTATCCTCAAACCATAAACCAACTAGCTCAGCAACTGCTATTATATAAAAAAGGGGGGGCATTTCTTATCAAATATACCCAGAAATGTTAACTGTAGAAAGTCCTTACTAAATGTTAAGAGTTTTGAGTTTAAATGTAAAATGGACTCCCCGTGCCTCATGCTGTGAACTCTGACAGACTATAATTAGAGCTGTGATTAATTATCAAGACCACGCCTACACAGCAAAGCCATGGAGAGCTACGGCAGAAAACGAGTTTGGCGGAGATGACGGATTTCATGTGTCACGAGGAGAATGTGCCAACGGTTCCTCGTTTGAAAGGATTTCTCACACTTTTGTTCCTCTGCCTCTTTAAGCACTCTGACCCTCTCTCTCTCTCCCTCCTGTCAAACTCTCCTTTATCTTTCCTTGCCGTCTCCTCTCTTCTGTAGCCCCCCCCCCCCACCTCCCCCCCCACCGGGCCGTGTGGCGGGCCGTGTGGCACCACTGACCCACTCCGCTTCGACTCCACTACGGCCGTTCAAACGACCTAGCCGTCCTGCGCCGACAATGGGCGTGAAAACGGAAACACAATGCGTTTTCACCTGGCAAGAGTATTATTCGCCAGTCCTCCTCCTCCCTCCCGCGCCATTCCGGAACACGACTTCCAACTGGGACACTCAGTAGGTACAGACTCCACTCTTCCCTCTCCCTTCCCTACCCGCCGAGACAAACAGCTGCTAATGAGGCTATTAGCTAATTAGCCCATTATCATCCAGCTAGTTCTCTGAGACCCCGGGGCTTCTATCAGTCATGGCTGTGGAGCCTTCATGGAAACCATCGTGCCGTCCACTGTCATGTTCTTCTGCTGCAGGTTGGTAGATGCTGGGAAGAGACAACAAGGTGACCTTTCATCTTTGAGGCGACCGCATAGAGGCCAGGACAAAAGAGAGCCCCGAGCAGGCAGCTGGGAGAGGGCAGCATTGAAGGAGACCGTCCGCGACAGTGTAGAGAAAGCTAACACGGAGAGATCAACATAAGAGTGATAAGAGATCCAAACAAGAGACAGACCAACAAAGACCGCCTAAGGATGATTCACGGAGATAGTGAGGGGATAAAAACGAGAAGTGAGGATTGGGTCAATTTGGATGCTTGTTGTAAAATAATCATTTTTCAAACACACACAGCTAGGTGCCCACAAAGAGTGAGGGAAGATGTAAGTACGAGTGGGTTGCCAAGTACATATATGTATACATTGATACTGTTTAAAGTGTGTGTGTGTGTGTGTGTGTGTGTGTGTGTGTGTGTGTGTGTGTGTGTGTGTGTGTGTGTGTGTAGGGAAGATTTTCCCTGTGTGACCCCATGTTCTTGGCATCATTGACCTCTGTATACCTGCTCTTTCTGTTCCTTTTACAGCACAATACATTCACACAAAACAGGGAGTTGCGATTAACTCCAACAACAACACCCTCGCAGCCTTTCTTAAAACGGCAGGGTCAGACCTTCAATTCAACAAAGATAAATCAGAGGTTAGCACACGCAAACCAGCAGCAAGACACAAAAGGGCAGAAAAACTGTACCCAATCTTCCAAAATAGAACCGCAGTGTAAAAAAAAAAAAAAATGAATGTCTCCACGTCATAGGGCAATGAAGTAGATGGAATGGCTGCCAACAGTATCGCAAAGTGAGGTCATGAAGATGGAGTACACTCTCCCTACACTTTGAGCAGGGCCAGAGGCATCTATACACATACTGTACTGTCCCTGGCTAAGTAACGGAGCCATGTCTACTACATCCACTGTCCAGAATCCACTCGGCTTCTCATTCAATTTAGATCTAGTCATTTGTTTTTACCAGTGGAGGCCTTCCATGCAATTTCACTTTCAAATCTGTTCCACCGGCTCTGCAAATGTCCACTTAGGAGGCTGTTCCTTGCCTGGAGTAGAGGGAGACGGGAGGTCTCTCCCTGCCTGCACACACACACACACACACACTCCGGACACCAATTTCTTCCATTCACTTGTCTCTCTGTGTCCATTCAGATCGGATGACTTGCATGAAAAATATTCTCCCCGGGAAGTGACCAGGTCAAAAGCCACAGCATCAAGATTTGGCTTTTGACTTTCAAGGTGATTGTAGTCAAGAATTGGAATTCAAATGGTTTTGTCAAAGCCAACATATTCCAGAGTTTGGCCTCTAGAGACCGAAGTCAACATACACTACACTGCAGACCGGGCCATGTGTCCTTTTGGTCTTAAACAAATCACTAGGTCCTACTAGGTATTCCAGTTCCCCAATCGGAGGATAAATCCAAACCACTTGGTTTACCCTTGTCAAAGTTGATATCCTGACATGGGACTAGCAAGTAAACATTGCTACAGCATACTTACAACATGAAGTCCTGTTCCCAACATGGCTGGTCCCCTCTTACTGTGATGGTGGTGCTCTTGACGTTCTGCACCTTCAGAGTCACGTAGGCGTTGAACTTGTCTGCGGAAGAGATGGGACAAGAACAAGAACCATGACGAAAGCTTTAAACGATAGTGCCTCAAGCCAAAGGGAATCACTGTACTGGACATACTGCTGTATCGTATTTCTTTCCTCACGTTGCACAGGCCCTTAAATATACTTGTTTGGACAAACCCATTTCAACATCGTTATAACTTAGTAGAGAGTGGCGAGTAGAGAAAGGATTGAAGTGTTGAAATAATGCGTCAACCGCTTGACAAGCTCAGCTCGACAAACCAAAATATCCAAAGTCAACCAAAAAAAGTCACTCAAGTGTCTTTGAGACCACCTCTCTTTCGGCGCCTCCTTTTCCCCAAACACCGGGTTGGTATCTCCCAAAAGGAGGTGCATTTTCCATCTGTCTCCATGACCCTGATTAAAACCAAGTCAATAGATTTGAAGGGCCAGAATGGCGGAGCTAGGGGCGCCTGGTGCATCATGGCACAATGGTCTGAGAGCTATCGAGATAATTGGGAGCGTATTTGAAATGCCACTGGTCTGAATGCGCCGTCCCTCCAGAGGAAGGGGGGAGCCGGAGACAGCGGGCCCCTGGGGGCTCCCAGAGCGACAGCGCGGTGGGAAAGTCATTTACCAGTTCATTTGCCGACAAATTTCAATTTTCCCCAACGTGAGGGTCAGGGGAGAGGCTGAGCCGGGCCCAGACTCACAGAGGCTGGAATGTTCTATTCAGGGGAAAGTTTGAAAAAGAGTGCAGCTTCTCTAAAGTGGAACGAGATATTTGTCGCAGGTCGGGATTTGTTGCAAGTCATCGTTAGTAACAAGGCAAGTTATCGTTGATGCTTGAGGGGTTCAGTTTAGGCAGGCTTGAGAATTGAAGCAAAAGCACAAGTGCTGTCTGAATATTCCTAACATCATATACATCCAGTCCAGATTTGTTTTCCAATAACAGCTAGACAGCATCATCACCTCATCTCTCACTGCTTTTGTAGCCTGACTCGGATAAGAGTCAGAGAAATATTTTGTTCAACTGGGCATGGCCTAGATCTTGTGGTAAAGATACCTGCTTTTCCAATGAGCTGGTGTACACTGACAGTCACAAGCAAGGCTGGTACTGGGTCATGAGGTGTTCACTTTCATCCTGATTGCAACTTTCTGTGAACATCTCTGGTTGTTCATTAGTAAAGAGCAATGATTACAGTGGTTGTGGGCCTAAACCGCATGTAAAAAAAAAATGACACACGGCATAAGGATTTTATTCTAGTCTGTTAATTACAAACATCAGCAAATCTATGTCCACATCAACCAATTTAGTCTTTAAGTATAGTACTTTAGGAGGAAAAACCTGGTTATAAGTGATACATCCAAAAAAACTGAGAAATGCTGTAAGAACACTGGATACTGGCTACCTGTCAGAGCAGGACAAAGTCCATACTTGTGATGTACTGCTGTACCTCAATAGAATTGTGTTTGTCTATGATGAACAACAGCAAATGTCCCCAATTCAATTATTTAATAAAAAACAAGCAAACTTAGAACCATGGTCTTTTATGGAAATGTCTTGATATCGACCGCTCCACAGATCTCAATTAAATTTCACGGTAAAAACAAATAAAAAAACGAAACCCAATCTTTCTTAGGGACAAATATCCTCTTTAAAGCTCATTAAAGAGAGGGCAGATATTAAGAGGAAGAAAACTCAATCAAGTAGGATTTCTGAGTTCAGAATTCACAAATGGAAAAAAGCAATAATTCAACTCCCTAGGACAAAAGACAGACACAAAAGAAATTGCAATATAAAAAATGTCTCCATTCTCCAAAACATTTACATACTTTGTCCATTTATAGGAAATAATGCCATTAGATCCTAATGTAAGCTCATAAAAGATGGCATTTTTAAAGAGTGTATATTAAGTTTAATCATAAAATGCTGGTCTGAACAGATTCGGCCTGTATTAAAGCTATTGTTTTGTGGTCTTATTACAATTTACAATCTTCCCACCAGAGATGACCACCCTCAATCTGTTTAATACTTTAGATTTTGAGTAGGAAAAATAGTTGAGATTAGATCCATTTTTTATAATAAAAACAACATACTTTGAGGTCAAAAGGACCTTCTTCCAATGACTGAGTGGTGCCGATTTGTTCATGTTTATCAATCAGCGGCTTATGTGATCAGTCATGAATCTGTAAGCCTTATCCAGACTTTATCATTAGGGATGGGGGGGGGGGGGGTGAAATGTATACAATTCAGTATTGCGATTGTTGCATGTTGTGTGATATTTATATCATCACGCTGACACCCACATACATTTTTCGATTTATAGTTTGGCAACTCTTGTTTTTTCTGCCCTCGTGTTTATTTAAACGTGAAAATCATGGAGAATGACGCCAGAGAAGACCTTTAATATTTTACTAAATTGTACATACAGTATAACAATACATCTTGAATCACAGCCAAGTATCGCAATAATATTCATCATCATGGCACCAGTCCAAATGGACAGTCTTCAAGGAAGACCAAAATCTTGATATCACTGTTAATGTAAATTCATCAATTCTATAATTACATGTGATAATATGAAGGAATTAATTCTTTACCAAGAGTCCATCCGAAAGGAAAACTATGCTTGAATTAATCAAATGTGAATTAAAATGAACAATATGCAAGATAACAATCTGGTTGAAATAAAGAGAATAATAAAATAGTATCACTTTGTAAAATGCTAGTGAAAGAAACAGAAGAGAAGTTTTAGAAGTCTAGCAGTGTATTTAGATTAGGTGAGATAATGTGCAGTCTCAGAGAATTGGTCCTTGGTCATATGAGCCATGTTTGAATATCCCACCAACTACTGTTGAGACCAACCGTCTCAACAGTCTCTGAGGTTGACAGGGATGCTAGGGGAGACAGGTAGTCCATGGGTTTTCTTCCAAGTTCACAATTTTGTATTTCGTCAAGTCATTACATTTGATTCATTTAGCTGAAGCTTTTATCCAAAGTACAGACTGTGCATGTACAAAGTACAGCAGGAGATCCTAGTGGGGGATACTTCCAAGCACAATGGGAAGTCCCTGGATGTGAAGAAAAGGTTCTCGTCTCACAGCTCGACGTCCTAAGAACTGAAATGTTTTCAGGACTTGTTTGGTGCAGACATGTCATCTAAAAACAAGAGGTCAGGCAATCTAGCAAATCTTCATTAATTATGTACCATGAATTATCACTTCCTTCCCCTCTAATTCCCTGCACAAACCTCTTATTTTTGCCCAAAGAAGAATGACAAAAATACTGAACTAGTTGTAATTGAGATACTATACTTCATGCAGTCCAACTGTAAAATAAACATAATCCTCCAACATATACTACAGTGACTGCATATTCACATAAGGCAAACATTTCAACCATTTTAAATTGAGCAATTCAAACCTAACAAAGTAACCTAAATATCTACACCAGCTTGCCACTTGAAAATGCTCATTTGCATGAAAGCGCCACATTAAAACAGCGTAAAGTGCTTTATAAAGTCATTATCATCGTAGGACATTTTAGCGCAGGACAAAAGACACTCGCAAAACAGTCAGAGAGAACGTGGGAAAGGTAATGGAAAAACGTAAGTAAGCAGGGGAGCTTTTGAAAAGTGAAAGGCTCTTTACTTTTCAATTCCAGTCCAACGTATTTTCCTCACTCTGTGGCTTCTCTTCAACAGAGAGCCTTTGAGGTCGAGTACAGGTCACCGACAGGCGGCAAAGTTGCAGATACTGAAACCTGCCCTCTTATCCATAAAGGAAATATCCCAGACTGATTAATCCAGTCAGGCTTGTTAGTGAGTGTGAAAGGTCAGCTATATCACTTCATATTTCCTGGCATCTGAGGCATCGTGTGAACTTTTAGGTGACTACTGTAAGCACTGTGTGTGTCTCTCCTTTCTATTTCATGCACAGCAAGTGGGCCTGTTCAAACTACACAGAGGAAGTGTGTGATGACCAGACACCTAATCCTTGTTTGATTACGTTTCTCAAGTACCCCTCTCTGCGTGGGTGTGTGTCTGGCTATGTCCACACCTGTGTGTGTGTCTGTGTGTGTGTGTGTGTGTGTGTGTGTGTGTGTGTGTGTGTGTGTGTGTGTGTGTGTGTGTGTGTGTGTGTGACCTCATCTCCCCTCCTGAGGAACCACCAGTAGACAAAGCTCTGCCAGTTTGCGCCTCAAAAAGAGGGAGGCGGAGTCATGGAACTGATGGAGAAGGTGAAACGCACAGACGCAAATGGAGGAGAGGAGTGACTGACAGTCGGGGGTTCCTGATCAGCAGTAGACTTCCTGTCCTCCCCTGGACTTCCAGCCCCTCTCTACTGCGCTTTGATTACATCCTTTCTCCTCCACAGGAAATTACACTTGCTCAAAAATAACAGCCAACTGTGAGGGTCATCAGGGTGTAGGGAAACTGACTAGAATCAAATCCAGTCTCCTGAAATAGCAGGTACTTACATTTACATTTAGTCATTTAGCAGACGCTCTTATCCAGAGCGACTTACAGTAAGTACAGGGACATTCCCCCGAGGCAAGTAGGGTGAAGTGCCTTGCCCAAGGACACAACGTCATTTGGCACGGCCGGGAATCGAACTGGCAACCTTCAGATTACGAGCCCGATTCCCTAACCGCTCAGCCACCTGACTCCCATGGATATATTTATCTAGGGGTGCTAAATACAGACAAATACTTGATGTTGCTCCTCAGCAAATGTGTCTATTTTGTACTGTATGTACAGTACACAAAAAAGTGTACAAAAAGAAGGAATTGCAGTTCTATAGTTCACTTTTCAGTTCACCAAGGTTTTCTATAAAAATCCTCTTCAAGTCAGAAATAAAAATTTGGGCAAACAGGATATATTTTGCAAATCCCTCATTTTATGTGTACAATACTACACATTATGCCTCGTCGAGGTTCAGCCATGGGTGGGGGGGGGGGATATCTTGGAAGTGCATAGGGTGGCTTTGAAAACTTTTAAATAGGCACCATGACATAATATCATACTCACTACAACACAGAGGGTTAGCCAGAGCTGAAATGAACAAAGCCTTCACACTGACGGCTCATTGTAATTTCATCCATCACCCAGCGCATGGCTGTAATGACGAGCCAGGCAGGGGGTGAGGGGGTTAATCATAGCATAATCCATCATTCTGTTAAGAGGGTTGCCAGGTTTGTGATTAGGAGGGGGTGGGCAGAGGGATGGCATGATATGGACAGCCCTATTTCCTGCAGGAAAAGGGGGTTAGTGGGAGAGGCTGATTAATCGTTTATTTACCATCCTGTCAGTAGTCGCCTCCAAACTGTGTTGGTTTCCTTCATTCCCACTGAGGATTTTTCCCCCTCAGAGATAAAATAAGATATAATTTGGTCTTGGAGAACTTCCTACTGAGAGCTGAGAATGCTTGCTGTTTATTTCTGTACTGTTTGAATGGACTAATGGAAGTCCCTTCCAAGTTGAAACTAGATTTGTCTTTGCTGTCGGATGAGACCAACAACAGCCTTCCTCTAGGGCTCAGGGAAACAAACCAGCATATAAAAGAGACCAACAGAGGAACATTTAGGCTGATTCACTGCTGTGAAGAGGTTGGTCAATACGGTGTGTGAGCTGGACATTCCACCATGGTTGGTGAAACTGATTACCTTTCTGTTCCTCAGATTACCAACTTCTTCTGAGGGGAAACAGAAGAAGAAACCAGTTTGTCATGTCCACTCAAACTCACCCTCAGAGCTTGTAGGTGAAGAGTGCAAAATAAAAACACAGGGAGAGGCTGGGATGAGAAGCAAGGAGGACTAGAGGACTGTTCCATCAGGCCACATCCCAGCATGCAGCAGGGCCTGCCAGGGAGCAACCATCTTCATTCATAATTAAGGGACGATGACTCATATAAATAAACAAGGTATACAGTCGGTCAGGCGCCAACATTGCTGCATGGCAGACTTGGGTGGGCTGGCATTTAAGGAGCTGTCTTCTACGGTGACAGATACTAGATTATGATGGAAGTTGCTGCTGGGGAGAAGAACCTCAGGAGAAGATGATTCTAGAGAACAATGTTCCACATTCCCCTTTATGCCCAAAGGTTATCTGTAAGAACAACCAATCAGACCACATCTTGATCCTTGCTTATCAACGAATGACTACCAATGCGACAGTAAGTCACGCGATGAGGTGTGAGAACCAGCATGCAACAGCAACTCCAGTCTTCAGCTTATGGAGGCGAGGACGGGATATCTCCCAGCCTACAAGTGTCGACACAAATGACTGACGGTGAAGACGATCGTTTCCTCAAGTTCAATTTCCTTTGGAAATATCTCTGTGACATCCATTCTCCATGCCATCTCTCTGTTTGGGGTCTAGGTTTTGTCTTATCTGCCCTCTTTCTCTCTTCCTTCATCGTTTCATACTCTCACTTTTAAAAGGACCGGTCAGTTTCTCTTCTATATGATTGTTGCACTCAAGCTATGAACCCTTCGGTCATTCAATCTCCAAATTCCATCTTTCTCTGTCTCCCCCTCAACCTTTTCTCACATGCCTTTTTTAGAAACAGGGGAAATCATAGCGCTGATTTGGAATTGAATAAATATTCCCTCATGCAAATCTCCTCAAACACACCTCATCAACTGCACAGCTGAAGGAAATTCTGCCAGCAAGAATGACAATCTCTGAATCGGCCAAGTGTCAACATTGACTGTTTGGTCAGTATAAACAATCAGACGAGTTTACTGAGAAAAGAGCTTCATCTTGACAGTGAAGGTATGAAGTTTAGTACCGAAGACCTTGGATTTGATCAGCGAAACCAAATCCAAGTTTAGACTGAAAGGAATGAAGTGTAGGCAAAGGCTTTCAGACAAAGAGGACTTGAAGAGTGGACTTACTACAATAATCAGCCACAAAAAATGGCCACATTTCACAAAAGTAATTCAGACTGACATACAAAACTAGCCTCTTTAAAAAGGAATCCGTCCCCTGGGAAGGTAGGCGAGACTGGGGGGCTGGGGGGGGGGAGGGGGGGGAAGGGGTGGGCGGGAGAGGGAGTCTTCTCATAAACCAGATCACCCTATTCCCCAAACTGGGGCATATGATAGCGATATAATTGATGTGGTTTATCTGACCTGAGACACACAATACAGATATACCTTATTATACTGTCAAAGTGTGTGTGTGTGTGTGAACAAACTTTGAAACGGTTTGCTCAGAGGCACAGTATGTCCCTGTAACATTTCAGCGGCGTGACATTCTCTGCAGGAGCACTGTTCCCTGCCATGCCGCGCGGCCACAAAAACAACCGGCCGATTCTTCATCCTCTCACGTCGTGCAATAACCATCTGACAGCTCTTAAAGACACCCATTCAAAGCTGTCTAATCATCGGGGAGCAGCCCTTCTCCTCCTCCTCCTCCTCCACCCGCACCCCCTACACCCCCCCCCACCCCCCACCAACACCCTGAAGGATAATGCTCTCCATCTCCTCTTTCATCTAAAGATGACATGCTGTCATTTTGAGTCACCAGGTGGCCCTTCGTCTCTGATGATCTATTGATTCCCCCCCCCCCTACCCCCAACCCACCCCCCCCCCACACACACACACACATCTTCCTTTTGACTTGCTTCTTCTCATTCTCCCGCTGTCCTCCCCTCAGGAAGTGAAGACACGAGTGAGGCACCAGCCGGGCCAGGAGTGGACACCAGGAAGGACAGACATGGAGGGAGGTGACGCCAGACTAGGGAGCAGCCCCGACGGGGCGGAGAGGACCGGAACTACGGATTGGCGTGAGAGAAGACAGGCAACGGCCATGTTCTTGAGCTGCGGAGCAGTGATGGGCTCGACTGGACGCCGCGCTGCCCAAGCGAGGTCCAGTTCTCGGCCTCCCACAGGGTCCCTGACCCTAACCTCTGACCTCTGAGATGTGTGTTTTTTTTCCCATGCGTGTGCGTGCGTGCGTGTCGGTGGGAGAGTGTGCATTCTCTCTTACCTGGGGGGGCCGTGGAGCTTGGCTTTTTTGACTGAAAGGAAAGAGAAAGAAAGGATACAGGTTAGCCCAATAACACTGTGTGTGGAAGAGCTTCCTTAGCCCCCAACCCCCCCCCCCCCCCCCCCCCCCCCCCATGCAAAGCCAATAGAGCACTTGGAGAAAACGAGCTCTTAAAAGCTCAACTGGCTGTGAAGCTCTACGAATAGCAAAGATTTACCCGGGGCAGTTAGTTCAGCTAGGTGGGACATCGAATGTTAGGTGCTAGAGTCTGACTTAGTCTATTATTATAACGATTAGTTTCGAACGACTCTTTCATTAGTTTAATGAAAAGCTACACCCCATTGACAGAAAACATCTAGATATTTTTGGGGCTTTATCACTGACTCTGGCGTATGATTACTTTGTCACAGCCTTTGAGCCGGGCATGTAACAGTGTGTATATATATATATATATATAAAGAGAGAGAGAGAGAGAGAGAGAGAGAGAGAGAGAGAGAGAGAGAGAGAGAGAGAGAGATATGCCGACTCCTACAAAATTGGAGATGTCAGCAACCTAATCTTCTACAGTGACCAGCCCCTCGCCTGGCACAGTGCTATTAAAGCGCACTACCCCTCAACAAAAAAAGAAGGGATTTGCAATGGCTGGAAACTAAGAATAAGAGATGAGGAAGAACCAGAGAAAGACATAGCCCACATTAACCTGTACAAAACTGGAACAATAATAGTACAAGGAAAAGACATCAAACAATTCCAACAAGACTTTTTAAATATTAAAGAGAAGGCACAACAGGAGAAGACTGAGAACATCCCCCTCATCCTGGCTGGGGCAGACTGTGCAGACGATGCCCCCCCTCCTGAAGGCCTTATAGAGACCACACAGACTCCCGTGGAAGTCGACGCCAGTGACGAGAGGATGTCTAAACTCTGCGCCTCTTTAATGGACATGAGAGAGAGATTCACGGGACTAGAAATTGAACTTGTTGAAATGAGAGAACTCATCAACACACTACAAACATCACAGACAAAAAACACTGAAAAACAGAGAAATGTGCCTGTAAGCAATCACCAAGAAGCAGAGGAAAGAAGGGACGACCTCAAGAGAGAAGTGTCTGCACTAAGGATAGAAATGAAAGAACTACAGGAAGAAAGGTTGAGCTATCAGGCCCAGCTGACGGCAATGAGAGAAGAGATAAGAGAGCTGAGGCAAGAAAAAGAGCCAAGAACAAACCAACCCACCTCTGACCTTGACAATAACCTCGACAATATGGGACAAATCAATCTGGACCAACTGAACTCCGCCCCTTGCATAGAACACAACAACCATACCGAGGCCACACCACCTACAGAGGACACACACATTCCAGAAATAGTGCTCCTAATCGACTCGAATGGGAAGTACATAGAAGAAAAAAAACTCTTCCCGAAACACAAAGTTACAAAACTCTGGTGTCCAAACATCCAGGGTGCCCTTCACCTGCTGAATGAAGAAAAGATAGGATCCCCCAGTCACATAATTATTCATACGGGTACTAACGACTTAAGAATACTGCAAGATAAAGTGGCCACTGCACTTAAAGGTGTGATAGAGAAAGCCACACACACTTTCCCTAACTCAAGAGTAGTGATCTCTACGCTGCTACCAAGAAAAGACTTCCACCCCGCCACCATCCAGAGGATTAATGCCAGCATATCCAGAGACTGTGCACTCAAGCCTAACGTCCAACTGGCCCACCACCCCACACTTGATCTTGACTGTCTGTATGACCAAGTACACCTTTACAAATCAGTCATCCCTACCTTCGCCAAGACACTCAAAGATGTAGCGCTCAATCGAAACCCCAACAACTCCCATAGGAGAAGCATAAGGCCACACAGCCCAACCAGAGCAAGGAGAAGTCTTCCTGGAGCTACAACCAGAACAAGGAGAAGTCTTCCTGGAGCTACAACAAGAGGAGCTGCACACAGAGGACCTACAGCCAGAAACCCCCCCACAAGACTACAGCACCACCAGACAGACAGACAGACTCCATCAGGACCAGAATACCTACCGTCACAGAGTCCCCACCTCCCGATCCATTCTACCCAAACCAACCCTGGTCAGCCCCAATATCCTCCCCCCCTGATCCTCCCCAGTGCACCCTCTACAACCCACCCACAGAACAACAAGAGCCCAATCCTGGCCGCCATAGCTACGCTCAAGCTGTGAGTAGAGCAACACACCAAGCCCCATCATCCTGCGAGATGAGGAACATTCAACAGATGCTCAGCATGCTCTGCCAGCATCTTATAGCATAATAACAACAAAATATTAGAAATACCTTATGAATTACAAAGCTTTTACTATATCATGCTGGAATATACAAGGACTGAGGTCCTCTACTTTTGGCCTTAAGAGCAGAAACCCAGATTTTAGTAAAGAAGTAAAAAACATAGACATAATTATCCTACAGGAAACTTGGAGTAGAGGCGATGAACCTACTGGTTGCCCCCTAGGCTATAAATAACTAATAATCCCATCCACTAAATTAAGTCATGGCATTAAATTTATCAAAACAGGAACATTTCACATTTGGATTGAAATAGATTGCAAAATACTCTCAAATGAAAGAAATGTCTTCTTATGTGCCATCTATATACCCCCAGTAGAATCCCCCTATTTTAAAGAAGAGAGCTTCTCCATATTAGAAGAAGAGATAAGCAACTTCCAAAGCCAGGGAAATGTAATGCTTTGTGGTGACCTAAACTCCAGAACTGGAGAACAACCAGACATCCTTTGCAACCAAGGGGATAAGCATCTCCCTGGTGGAGACAGCCTCAGCTTCCCTAGGTGCCCAGTGAGACTCAACTACGACAAAATAACTAACAGAAACGGGTCTCAACTACTACAACTGTGTCGCACCCTTGGTCTCTATATAGTCAATGGTAGGCTAAGAGGGGACTCTTACGGAAGGTACACCTTCAGCTCATCTATTGGCAGTAGTACTGTGGACTACTGTATCACAGACCTCAGCCCAGAGTCTCTCAGAGCATTCACAGTAAGCCCATCCACCCCCCTATCAGACCACAGCAAAATCACACTGTATATGAACAAAGAATTAATTAATCAAGAATCATCTAAAACAAGCAATCTACATAGCATTAGTAATCGTTACCGATGGCGGAAAGATAGCCAAGAAACCTATCAGGATGCTATCCACCAGCCACAAGTACAATCTCTATTGGATAATTTCTTAAACAAAACATTCCCCTGTAATAGTGAAGGTGTCAATGTAGCAATAGAGAACATAAACAACATATTTGATATATCTGCCTCTCTATCTAATCTTAAAACCTCAAACAAAAAACCCAAAAAGGCCAATAATTATAAAGAAAAATGGTTTGACGAGGAATGTAAAAGCATGAGGAAGATACTGAGAAATGTATCTAACCAGAAACACAGAGACCCAGATAACCAGGCACTACGCCATAACTATGGCATAACACTTAAAGAGTATAAAAACATACTAAGGAAAAAGAAGGAACAATGTATCACAGAACAGCTCAATGTAATTGAAGAATCTATTCAATCAAATGTTTTTTGGGAAAACTGGAACAGACTATATAAACAACAACATGAAGAATTACCAATTCAAAATGGGGATATATGGATTAACCACTTCTCCAAGCTTTTCATGTACATAGATAAGAACCCAGAACAAAAACACATACACGATAAGATCCAATTACTTGAATCTGCAATTAAGAATTACCAGAACCCTCTTGACTTTTCAATAACATTGAACGAACTACAAGATAAAATACAAAACCTAAAATCCAATAAAGCCTGCGGTGTTGATGGTATACTAAACGAAATGATCAAATTTACGGATGACAAATTTAAATTGGCCATACTAAAACTTTTTAACACCATCCTCAGTTCTGGTGTATTCCCTAAAGTCTGGAACCAAGGTCTGATCACCCCAATATTTAAAAATGGAGACAAATTCGATCCCAATAATTACCGTGGGATATGTGTCAACAGCAGACTGGGTAAAATCCTCTGTAGCATTATTAATAACAGACTCCTGCACTTTCTCAGCGAAAACAATATACTGAGCAAATGTCAAATTGGCTTTCTACCAAATTTCCGTACATCGGATCATATATTCACTCTACAAACAATTGTCGACCAACAAATTAACCAAAACAAGAATAAAATCTTCTCTTGCTTTGTTGATTTCCAAAAAGCATTTGACTCAATCTGGCATGAAGGCCTTTTATATAAACTGATAGAGAGCGGAGTCGGGGGGAAAACATATGACCTCATAAAATCAATGTACACAAATACCAAGTGTGCAGTCAAAATTGGACAAAGGCATACAGACTTCTTTGTCCAAGGTCGAGGAGTAAGACAGGGATGCAGTCTGAGTCCCACCCTCTTTAATATCTACATAAATGGTCTGGCGAGGGAACTAGAACAGTCTGCAGCACCTGGAATGCCTCTCCTGGACACAGAGGTCAAATGCCTCCTCTTTGCAGACGACCTTGTGCTTCTGTCCCCAACCAAGGAGGGACTACAGCAACATCTAGACCTGCTGCACAGATTCTGTCAAAATTGGGCCCTAACAGTCAATCTAAAAAAGACTAAAATTCTTGTTTTCCAAAAAAGAACCAGAAATCAGGATCCCAAATATCGATTCCTCCTGGGAACCAACCAATTAGAATACACCAAAAATTATACTTACCTTGGTCTAAACATTCAGCTAGCACCACAGGCCACTTCCAAAAAGCTGCAAATGACCTGAGAGACAAGGCACGAAGGGCTTTTTACGCCATCAAAAGAAATGTTAAAATTGACATCCCAATCAAAATCTGGCTTAAAATTATTGAATCCATTATATAACCCATTGCCATATATGGCTGTGAAATCTGGGGCCCACCTACTAACCAAGAATTCGCCAAGTGGGACAAACACCCCATAGAAAGCCTGCACGCAGAATTCTGTAAAAACATATTAAGAGTTCAACGCAAAACCCCAAACAATGCCTGCAGAGCTGAATTAGGAGTGTATCCTTTAATCATCAAAATACAAAAAAGAGCAACTAAATTCTACCTACACCTTAGCCAAAGTGATGAAAATACCTTCCACCACAAAGCCCTTCTATGCCAAAAGATGAAGCCAGATAAGAGTCCTCTCATCCAGCTAGTCCAGAGGCTCTGCTCACCAAACCCCACAGAGCCTCAAGACAGCAGCCACCTTATTAATCCAAAACAAATAGCAAAACAGCAAAAAGAAAAGTACATTGTTTATTGGAAAGAAGTTACACTAAAGCAAAATAAATTAGAATGCTATTTGAATCTAAAAAGACAGTACACAATGGCAGAATACCTGATCACTGTGTCTGAACCAAAAATAAGGAAGACATTAACTAAATACAGACTCAGTGAACACAGCCTGGCCATAGAGACAGGCCGTCACAGGCAGACATGGCTGCCCAGAGAAGAGAGGCTGTGCTCTGTCTGCTCACAGGGAGAAGTGGAGACAGAGCTCCACTTCCTAACAGAATGTGACCACTATACAGACATTCGAACCAAATACTTCCCCAAAATTACCAGCATATACAAGGAATTTGAAAATGTAACAAATAGAGAGAGACTGGTTTATTTATTGGGAGAAAAACCTAACTGCTGTATTTTAGCAGCAAAGTATGTATCAGCCTGTCATGGCCTTAGAGAAAGCCACAATGAGGACAATTTATAATATGGCAAACATAACATGTTTTAATTTTTGTTTTAATATTTTGTTTAAATTTTACTGTAATTTTTCAGAATTTCAAATTTAGTATTAGATTTTTACTATTATTATTATCATTATATAACCTGTATGTGCGTATGTATGTATATGTATGGGTATATGCGTGTGTATATATACACGTGTGGGTGTGTATACATGTGTGTATGCGTATACATATATATATGTTTAATACATATGTGTGTGTGTATCTATTTACTTATTTATTTATTTATACCGATTATTTGGCAACATTAATAATATACCAACTTGAATAATAATAACATGGATACAAGTTGTACACCTGTGTGGTGTAGATACACTGTATATGTTAAACTGCCGTGTGTGTCTCTGTATGTGAGTGTGTGAAATATAAGTATATATAAGGCCATGATTTACATTGATTAATATTTCTTTAATTCTACCGTTGCTTTGGCAATATGAACAATTGTTGTTTTCATGCCAATAAAGCCCTTTGAACTGAACTGAACTGAGAGAGAGAGAGAGAGAGAGAGAGAGAGAGAGAGAGAGAGAGAGAGAGAGAGAGAAGAGAGAGAGAGAGAGAGAGAGAGAGAGAGAGAGAGAGAGAGAGAGAGAGAGAGAGAAAATGAGAGGGAGAGAGAGGGAGAAGACAAAGAGAGAGAGGTAAATGAGTGCTAAATAGGCAATTTGTCTCAAGTCGTCAGCACAGCGTGGCTCTGTCCATGTTGGCAGCAGCTCTGGGGAGGCCCGATGACCTCGTTGGCACTGTGCCAGTCTGACTGTGCCGCCTGACTGTAGGAATTACCTCACGATGCCAGCCTGACTGTGATGACTGACTCTGGAGGTCATCCTCTTGGGGAAAAGACTACAATACCCAAGAGGACAAGTTCTACACTTTCGCCGCCTTAGCGGTTTAAAAAGGAAATGACAAATCCAGGTTAATTTTGAGTTCTCTTACATGTACTGAGCTGCCTAAGTTGCAATCAGCTGTCTGGTGCAAAAGAACCACTTAAATGTGTCTTCTGGAAGGGCTTTCCTACTCTATCAGCAGGTCAGGGTCCAACTACACCCTCACTATGGGACTGTGGTTCGTCCACTTTCATAAAGAGCAGTGGACACCAGTAACTATAACTGGACAATGTGGAATGATCTACTGTAAGGAGCAATGGGTTGTCAAATCATTATTCTCATTGAACAGAAGATTAAACGGTGCAGTTAACACAAGCAAGCGCTAATAAGTAAAACACACATGAGCAGTCGTGGTATTGGGCAAGGATCTCATTCAACAGCTGGTTTCCTTTTGATTGAAAGTTTAAAGGGCCAACCTGCAATACCTGCTTAAATGGGACTAAGGAATACCTGGATATTTCATGTTCAGAGCCACAGCCTTAAAGGATGAGGGGAGGAAACAAACAAACACAACACTGTAGTTCACTATCGACAGTAAATGAGTCAACCATCCCAGTATTGCATCGCAGGAACAGCGTATCTTGCAGAAGAGGGCAGTTGGCTTAACAGTCAGAGATCACTCGTGTCGAAGTGGGAATGCTGCTACGACTGTGTAGGAGCGAGCTGTGGTCAGGGGGGTTCACAGGGAGATAATCCCTGGACTAAAGCCGGAAGCAGGGCTCGAGTCGCCAGTCCCTGTGACACAGAGGGGGAGACACGAGAGACACACCAGGACAGGACCTGAGAGCACCTGGCTGTCGAGTAGGTCAGGCGACCAGATACTGTAAATCCTTGGACTACCAGGAAACACAAGGGATTTTCACAGGTCCACGCGAGACCTGGGTGACCTGAATGGTTCCCAGGTTGAACTCTAACACGATATTAGTCCTCTGGCCTACAACAGCCTCACGGAAACTCAGTCAAGGTTAGTTTAGTAAGGTTAGTTAGGAAGCTTCACACACTTGTAGGGGGGAACATATCAGAATCGAGCATACATTGATAACATCGGAAAGTAAAAGCGAATTTCTTGTCTAATGTACTTTTTCATAACGCTGTAGGCTTTACACATTATGACAGCAAAAAACAATACATTGTTCGACATAGCAGGACATCTAAGATTTCTATCTGCCACTATGAAGGAGCAGACATTCACTGCCTGTCACCACTCATGTCTACTAGCACTAGTACATATTCATTTTTGATTAAAGTTCGTTTTTTTCATGAAGAAGGGCTACTGTACGTCAGATGTCTACACAACGACAATTATGTCGTTCCAGTTAGGCGCACAGTGATGACATCATTAACTTGACGCGCACAGCTCTTTGAAGCGCTAGGTCTCTGGGGTCTGCTTTGAAGCTGTGGTAATAACATCTCATCGGCCGAATCAAAGGCAGCTTTTAGTATTGCCCATCTGGGTCTGTGAAGTCTGCTTTGGTGACTGACTGGTGTGGAGAGTGACATCACCTTCAGCATGAGCGGAGGAGGGGGTGCAGGTGTGTGTGTGTGTGTGTGAGGGCTACCTCTTCCGTGGCTCAAGCTATGCACATGAAGGATTTGTCTAATGTTCACCATCCATACACAGTACTGACGACACAATACACACTCGTTTCACATAAGCACACAGCACACACACTCTAACCAGAGGCCAGTCCGGGGACCCAAAAGTGTTTTAATGTCACTGGATGGATTCTGTCTACCGGTGATGATTAGACAACACACCAACAGCG